>NW_026877673.1:0-228124 GCF_032173495.1 Musca vetustissima
ACACACAAATTTTAAGATTGTGTTTCGCCGGATTTAAATATAGCAGAGTGTGTGTTTATGAGTCTATGTGTCTGTCATTCAATAATACTTGATGTTCCGATATGTTATATGTGTGTCAGGCCTTTTTTTGAAGAGTCTTATGTGTTTGCGCACCCCTTTTGTAGACGATCTTAGATTTAGACAGTTAATTATTGTAATAGACTTAGTGTTGGATTATGTAGGGCCCACAATAAGGGTCAAATGGAAACACTAAGAGATATTAGATTGAAGTTTAAATGTCTCTCAAAAATCAACCAATTGAATGACATATGTATGTTTATACCCTACACAACTATGTTGTCAGGGTATTATAGCTTTGTGCAGCCCCAAGAGTTTGTAACGCCGCGAAATATTGGTCCTAGACCCACCTTTAAGTATACCGATCGTCATATCTCGACTAGCTGAGTCGATCTAGACATGTGTGTCCGTCCGTCTGTCCGTCTGTCCATTATAATTTGTAAACACGATACAGGCAACAGATATGGACCAATCTTCACGAAATTTGACACGTAGGATGGGTTCAGGCCAATGAAGACCCCTATTGTTTTTGGTAAAGATCGGTTAATATTTAAGGTATGAAATGTACCAAATACTTAATTTTTGCCCGGTTTTCTGTTCGCTCCAGTGGTCGCAATTATGGCCCGAACATCGCGAAATTTTACATGGAGAACGGGATCGGACTAAGGAATAAGCATGCCTGTTTTGACAAAGATCGGTCAATATTTAGCGGGTCAAATGGACCCCGACTTTTGTGTGAAAAATTACAAAATTTGTATTCTTTAGCGTATATATTTACCCCTGGATGACATAGACCCTAGAAGTTCACAACATATCCATGGTTGGCCTTCAAATTGATATCGATTACGTTGTCGTATGTACTTGGATGTGGGAGTTGCACGTAAATATATACAGGTGCTTACGGACTAAGATATTATTCAATAACCCATTAACACACTAATTTTCCATGAGGATCCAGGTATGGTCAAGGACAACGCCCATAATTTTCGGTGATGATCAGATACTAATATTGGGAGAAAGTGGACCGAAAACTTAATTTTTTGTGTTTTTTCGAGTCGATCTATAGAACACAACCGAACACAACCCACTGTAAAGGTCGAGAGAGTGCAAATATTGCCCAAGATCAAAATATAGAACCACAGAAAGTTAGATTTTCGAGGAAGTCGTGTAGGGTATCATATGGTCGACCCCGTCCGACTATACTGCTCCGCTCACTGGTTATATAATCTTGTAATACGTTTTTTTTTTTTTTTGAAATGCGATTTTTTTTATTTTCTTTTTATTGTGTTTTCAATAATCGCATATCTTCTAATCAGATTTATTTTCAAATTTTTACATTTTTTTTTTGGTAAATTTAACCTAAAAAATTCAGTTGAAAATAAAATTTTTAATTTTCAGTTTTTATTCTTTTTCAAGCTTAATTTTTTTTATAAAACAACCTTATTTTCCTCATAAGATCATTCTGAGAAATTTTCGAGTGCAAATAATTGGGTTTTTTCTCTTAAAACAAAAACAACAACAATCACCTGTTCTTTGGAAAACGCCCCCTTTTTCTTTTCACAATGTTCATTGTTGTTGTTGTTGTCGCATCGTTTTATGAGTTTCACAGCAGCTGTTCGGTTTGGGTGATTGACGAATACAAGACGCACTACCTATAAATTGTTGGCTGCAATTTTTGTTTGTTGTTGTTGCTGCATTTTATTCATTCAAAGATAATGGTCTTTGTTTCTTTTTAGAAGATATTCTCTTTGAAAATGTCTGTGATGTAAAGAACTGCTGCATTTTTTTTTTTTTTTGCGAAAATGAGAACAATTCCTACCTGCTGCATGAAGTGTGGTAATACAGAATATTTATGTGACCAAATTGTAGATAAGATAACATTTTTTCACAGCATGGATATTTTTGTCAAAGATATCGGATTTTTTTTAAATGAGTCATCAGAAAATTAAAAAAAAAAATCTTAAAAGTGAATGTTGTTTTTTTATGAAGTGAATGGGTATGGAGAATAAACAATTTTGCTATTGAAGGGTTAAATACAAGACAATGTCCTCATCAAATTTCGAGCCCCATTTTAGGCATTTTGAATGTGCCTTTCCAATAAAAGTTGCTGTGATTTTGCCTTTTGACTTCTTAGAGCATAAAATACATCCTTGTAGAAGATTTCCAATATTTTGAAAGTATCGTCCGATTTTTGGTAGTCTTTACCTCCCAGCCGCATTTTTAATTACCATTTCGAATTATCAAAGGAAAAAAGACATAGTTGAGGGAATTTTTCAATATGGACCCAAAATATATACATTGTATGGACCTTAGGTATTTGTGAGGCCCTTGCCTATGTAACTAAATTGAATAAATTAAGAAAGGAAAAGGGAGATAACATTTTTTATCAAATGTGGTACGAAAAACAAATCTTCAATTTGGTCTGATGGTTAGGTGGCCATTTCGGTCCATTTTTGGGAAGGAGTTTTGTTACCATATACGACTACAAAAAACCAAATTACAGGGAATTCGGTTGAAAAACTCACTGTAGAACCCCAAAATACAGAACCGAAACTGCGAAAATTGGGGAGTAACCTTATATGGGAGCTACCGGAAAAAGTGGACCTATTGTTATAATTATTAGTGGAGAAATTTGGTACCCAATGTACAAAATTTCAGCGAATTCGGTTGAAAAACGCGCTCAAGAACCTTGGGAGTATTCTTCTATGGGGGCTAACCGAAAAAAATTGGCCTATATTTATATTTTTTTAAGGAGTGATTTGCTAACCAATAAGAACTCAAAGTACTAAATTACTGCCTACTCGGGCGAAAAAGGCGGTCAAAACCCCCCAAAAACTGAAAATTTAGGGGTACCATTATACGGTGGCTACCAGAAAAAGTGAACCCACATTTATAATTTTTAGTGGAGAAATTTGGTACCCGATAAGAATCCAATATACCAAATTTCAGCGAATTCGATTGAAAAACGCACTGTGGAACCCCAAAATTCCGAAAATCGGGGGCAACCTTATATTGGAGCTATGCCTAAACGTGGACCAATATAGCTCCTCTTCGAATTTGCCCTGCCTGCAGAAAAAAGACGACTCTATGCAAAATGTTGGCGATATATCTCAGTTTGTTTAGACGCTAGAGACAGACGGACGGATGCTTAGATCATCATAGAATTTTACGCTTATCAAGCATATATATACTTTATAGGGTCGGAATTGATTATTTCGATGTGTTACAAACGGAAAAACAAAACTAATATCCCTCCATACTATGGTGGAGGGTATAAAAATATAAGTCGGTACTAAATACATCCCTCTCAAGCTGATATGGGACTCGTCACTAGATTGGGCCATCCTTTATTTTGGATATCCGATCCAAAATAAGGAATAAATCGTTTATTGGGAATTTTACGGAATCTTATAAGGATTTTCGGAACATTTTCCTTTGATGCGTACTATTAGATTTCGTCAGCAAAAAGTTCATAATATTTTTATGAATTATCCAAAAAAAATTAGGACAAAACATTTGTAAATAAATCATGTTTAAAGCCCCGTAACACCTTTTCACAAAAAAAAAAACCAAACACAATTCAATTAAAACATTAAAACTAGGAAAAATTTAAGTTTAGATGTAGATTTTTTGTTATTTCTACATTTGGAACCTATTCGATCCCTTACGAAAGTTTGCCTAATTGTTTGTTAAACTTTTTTCGAAATAACCCATACCCATCTGCAACCGCTAAACTTACTTCAGGAAATGAAAATCACACCCAACTAACCCAAATCACTTTCATACGTTCACTATCAATTCGATTGTCAATTTCACAGAGTTGAATGAAAGAAATTCTAAAAAGGGTTTAGCAACATTCGTCCTCGAATCGAACATTTATCTGACACTTTTGTATTTTCAAATATTTATTGCTAAATTGAGGGTTAAATATCCCAATTCATCAGTAAATATCAAGGTCTTACGAATTGGTGGGGGAGAGAACTAATCTTTTGTTTGCTCAGCATATGTGTAAGTGTGGGGAATAGGTTTTCGATTTGGAAAATTAATTTAGTTTTTAAAGTTTCCTTGGAAAATACAACAACAAATTGATAAGGGTTGCGATTCATTCATTAAATATTTAAAATTTATTTTTTAATTAATATTTTATTGGTTCGTTTTGATAATAAAAAAAACAGATTGGAGAACTTGTTGAGTTCATTTGCCAAGAGGTGGGTGGAGGTAGTGAAGAACATGATTTATAGTTCAATACCCTTGAATGTACACACTTGTCTTTAATCGTGGCTTTGCTAATTTATCTAAAATTTCAATATTTAAAATTTATATTCATTAAGATTTAAATACATCCCTTGGGTGTGTAACCAATTTCCGTTCAAAATAAAAATACTTGAGAAGATTCATTAGATTTGCTGGTTGTATTCCGTTTCTTCTTTTTTTGTTTATTCTATGCCAACTTCCTATGCTGGCCTCCTGAACCTCACACCCACACACACACTCACTAACTCTCTAAATCATTTTCACATCGGTTGCAATCTACCCCAGTATTTGAAGCGTAAACAATTCAGATTCTTTTTTTCTCTTCCCCATATATCCCCCCATCCATTATCAATCTCATCCTGAAGGCGTTTAGCATACCTTCCTTCGCTCACATGACACTTGAAAAACTGACAAATTTAAATATTTAACATACTCATTATAAATAACTTCCTAAATAAATAAAAACAACATTATTGTTGTTGTTGCTATCGTTGTCGTGGTAAAAACCTGAAATAGAAAATTTTTACTGGCAGCAGGAGTATGACAGCGACCAAACACAAAAATCAACGAACCCTAAATAACCGAATAAAAAAATCTCTGAAAATGATAAACGTTACTTTTAAACGCCACCGCAGCACATCACGCACACACACGTATACATAAACTCATCCTCATATTTTCCATAAACCAAAGCGGTGAAAAGCGTTAACATTCCACAATTTTTCAACCACCCCGTTTTTGTTGTTACTCTGGTGGTTTAATGGCGTTGCAAAAATATTAATCTCTCCCTTTTCTAGAGGCCTGGATAAAAACAACAACAACAACAGAACATTAAAAATCCTTGATAGGTATTTAGCGCACACACACACGGACACATCCATACGTACATACTAATATGTCCGTGAGCAGGCTGGGCAGGCAAAAAAGGAATCCAGACAGACAAAAAACCAAAGGAATTATCAACGCTTTGATCATGTATTCTACGTGCGGCTGAAATGTCCCGCTCATAGATAAACAAGTGTTGTCAGAATTTGGGATTTTCCCGCCGAATATAGGGTATATTAATACAAAAAATTCAAATATTTCAGGGAATGGAAATTTATTTAGGATTGAAAGGAATTCTGATTTCAGTCCAATAAATTAAAAATTAGAATATTGCAGAATATCAGGTCCATAGGACCAAATTTATTGCTGATTAACATTTCTTATCTTAACTAAAAAAATATGTTTCTAAGGACTGTATTTTGTGCTATTGAAAATTCTGATAAAAAAATAAATTAATTAAATAATAACAAGTAGTATTATTCCGCTCATAGATAAATAGTATAGTGGATAAATTCTCTTTTAAAAAAATGTCTAAAGGCCCTTGAAAAAATAACAATTGAAAAAAATTTATCGGTACTACTATTACCTTTGTACGGCTAGATTTCCTCTGTTGTGGAAATAGAATAGAAGCTGGAAAATAGATTTTTTTCTGTTATAAAAAATCTATCTCACGTTTGTTGCTTTTCCGCGATGAAGATAATCTCAGATAACTCCCAATTCCAGATAATGGCAACCCTAAAAATTTGTCCCACACACAGCCACCAAAATAATATTCTACCTAAACTCAAACCACACTCACCAAAACTGAAATATACGTATTTACACGCACGCTCTCTCCGCACACTCCCCTGCTCTCTATATTTTTCTTATTTTGGGTAAACATCTACAACCACTCAAATATTTAGCAGTTTTAGGCCAAAATACCATCTGCACGACGGTTGGGTCCCCGAGGATGTTAGTCTTAGTTATTGTTTCGTGGTGGTAGTAGTAGTGGCGTATTTTTTGTTGTTCGAACGCGCTGTGCGCTCGGTTGCGACAGTTTTCCACAACAATAAACGAAAAATAAAACGCGAACGCATTTTGAAAGCGGGAAAGACGAAAATATTTAAAATATGGATTACAAATAATAAAAAACATGAATTATATATAAAAATAAAATTATTTATGACGAAGTGAAAAGATTTTCGGATATTCTTATTGTCGTATTAAAAATTATAAAAAAACGAGAAATAATTTAAATATGAGTTATGTATAAAAATACAACTGTTTAATATACAAGTAATAATAATAAAAATAAGAAGAAATTATATAAAACCGGATAAACCCCAAAACAAAAACCAAAATGAATATGTACAGGTAAAGCAAAATTGTTAAATATTTTAAAATAATATTAAAAATTAAAAAAAATTATTTAAAAATGAAAAAAGTGTAGAACAGTTAACTACAATAAAAATGTGCAGAAAAATGTTAAATATTAAAAAAGCAAAAATACGAAATATACAAATTGGCGGAAATAAGTATAACCAATAAAAAATCAAATTATTGTCACAATAAATATGTGGCGCCCAATTGTGCGGTTATTATGACTGTTTCGTATTAATTAAATGACAATAAAAACAAAAAAATGTATTAGTAATTAAAAAGGAGATCCCAATTCTGTGATTATTATATTTACTTTGTTTAAATAAATTAATAATAAAATAAATTAGAAAAAATTAAGGAAAAATAAAGTTCGCCCAATATACAAATTAACATATTTGCCAGAATCTACAATTGTTTTATAAATTGAAAAGTTTTATCATTTTTTTTTTTTTTTTGAGTACGGAAACAGACCATTTCTAAAACAGAAAACATAAAAATAGTGTCCGATACTGTGGATATAATAAATAATACTAAATATGATGTATTAAATAATAATATAAATAAATTAAAAACTAAGAATAAAAATATATATAAAAAAACAAAATTAAAAATGTACTGCCCATTATAAAAATAAACACATTCTAAAAAAATATTATGCAAACAAGCAGCCCGCAATACTGTGGATATAAAAAATAAAACTATTTTTTATTAATTAATTAACAAATTATAAAAATCAATATGTATTTTATTTATAATAAAAACTAAGCAAATTAAAAATTTATAATAATTAAATAGGTAGACATAAAAAAATGTGTCACCCTTATAGAAAAAAAAAATAATTTTAAAACAAATTGAAATGAATGACCGATATTGTGGATATAAATTAATAATAATTAATGAAAAAAGACAATTAAAAACGGTGTTATAAATCTTTGGTTTAATTTTAATTACAAGTACCAAACAATAAAAAAATAAATGTGGCGCCCAATATGTGAACCAAAATAATAAAATTGTATTTGTATTTATTGATAATTAAAAAATAAACAAATTAAACATATGGGCTTTATATATGTATTTAAAAAATATACAATTAAAAATATTTAAATGTGGCGCCCAATATTTCAACCCAAAATTTAAAATATAATTTTTTCCAAAAAATTTTTGCCCAATATGTGAACCAAAATAATAAAATTGTATTTGTATTTATTGATAATTAAAAAATAAACAAATTAAACATATGGGCTTTATATATGATATTTATTTGTAATTGCATTTAAAAAATATACAATTAAAAATATTTAAATGTGGCGCCCAATTTTTAAAACAAAAAATATATCCTTTTTGGCTAAATAATAAGAATATTTTTAAAATAATTTAATATTTTTTAAATAGAAAAGTGGCGCCCAATTTAAATATAACTGGTGCCAAATATTAAAAATGTAATTCCATTATGTTACGCCCAATATTTCAATCAAATATTTAAAATATAATTCCATTTTGGAAAAAAAAAATTTTTAAATAACAAAATTATTTTTTATAATAAAAAGTGAATATATGTGAATATATCGTGCGGCCGTGGCAAAAGTTGTTTACATGCGAGTGATTCGTTGATTACTGCTTACCAGCTCTCATAACTCTGTAACTCTAACAGTTCTCTGTTATTCTCTGATCTCTCTTTGCTCTTGAGTACTCACTCTCTCCCTCTCTCTTTTTCCAATCTTTATGACTTTCATTCTCTACCACTCTTTGAAAAAACCTCTCTCTTTAAATTTTCACTCATTATCTTCCCCGCTCTCTCTCTCAACCCGAAAAATTACCTTCACTCAACTTATCCCAAGCTACAAAACAAATGCAACAAATCATCATCATCATCAAGGTGTACCACAACAACCAACCCTGTTTTGACTATTGTAGGGCATAAATAAATATCCTAAATCAATACTTACACAATTTTATGGATTAAAAATTTCATATAAATGCCTGTGGTTATTTGAAATCTTTGTGAAAATATTTTAATTTCTTTAAATCACCTCAAAAGAAAAAATGTCTTTTGAAAATAACAAAAAAATATGTGATGATGAGGGTTTGTCATTTTCTTGACATGGCATTAAATGCCAAAAAAAGAAAACAAGTGAGATAAAAAAGGAAAAGTGTTTTCCCAATGTCAAGGAAAGAGACAAAAGATCACAGAAGATTAAAAGGCAATTATATTCGTTGTTGTTCCATCTAGACAAATTTAAACACCCTGCTGGAAAATAAATTTTACTCAGTGATTTATCTATGCAAGAGAGTGTTTAGGTAAAATGTGTGCGAGTGTGTGTGCGTTTTTATTATTTTCACTCAAGAAAAATAAAGTGATTTGAAAAAAAGATGAGATTTACTGAGTGACGTTGAAATACGTTTAAATGAAAATTCTGAAGCAGATGTGAAAATTCGAGATAAATCAGTGGCCTGTTTAGTGTTTCTAATGCAATTGACTGGAGAAATAAAAGAAATCAACGTTTAGGGAATTTTGAATATTAAAAAAAAAAATATTGATAAAATACCAGAATAAAAAAAATTATATTAAAGAATTAAGTGAGGATTATCCAAGGATTATATTGAAACCAGTCATAAGTCGAATTTATGAAAATCACAAAGTCCAAAGATTAAGATGACCATTAGAACGCCTTAATTTTGAATAAAAATACAACAAAAATTTTATTTCAAGATGAATGTATCTGATTAATTTTTTGGCTCTAGAATTTTCAATGCTAGGATATAAGGACTAAAAGATAAATATAAGGAGCAACATAAAGAAATAATATAGGATATATTTGTACATTAAATTTTTAACACTAAACCAATAAGGAAAGTTCAAAAGCCGGTCCCATTCGACTTTGGGGTATATAAAAGGGATGCTCCTGAAATTCTTATTGTAACCTAAAAAGGATGCTCATCCTGTTGATAGAACAGACATAGCATCTATAGAAGACCATAGACATATAAATTAAATATGTGATAGACATAAATTAAATATGTGATATACAAATTTAAATCAATCCATAAATATGTTATTCTGAAATTTATGCAAATGTTCATATCAATCTGGCAGATTTTGGTTCTATGGTGTAACATGACAGTTCACATATTTGGCCCAAGGAAACCCAGATATAACTCCCATATATAGCTTCGTCCGATCTTATGTACATGATGCACCAAACTACCAATATTTGTCCGACTGGGACAACATTTTGCACAGCGCACTAAATCAGTTCCATAATTATGTATGCAAAGTTTTGTTAAATCGGTTCATGAGAGCCATATGTAAAACTGTACCCATTTGGTATGCAGCAGCAAAGCTCGCAGCCCAAGATTCCATTTGAATTTACATAAACCATTAACATAAAATCGGGCACAATATATATATATATATATGGGAGCTATATCTAATACTGGACCGATTTCTAGAGCCACGCTTTTCTAAACCCAATTCGAAACGTTAGACAAAATATCGTCTTAATCGAACAAATGTAAGTTGTTTGGTGTACCATTTATATGAAAACGGCACCATGCACCATTTACATGACAAATATATATATATATATATATATATATATATATATATATATATATAATGTTTTTTGCGCTTAAGTTTTAGACAGTTTATAATAAATCCATTGTTACAATGTTTGACAATTTCCAAAAATTCAATTCAATTTTTTCTATTTTAATATGATAATTAACCATCGAAAAAAAAAATATTTATATTGTTTTCATTTATGAAATAGATTCCCTTTAGTCCCTAAATTAATTAAAAAATATCCTGGAAAATTTTATTCCATATTATTGTTCGTTTCGGTATTTTTCCAACTTTCAGTGGAACCCGATGTAAAAAAAACTCCACAAAATTATACAAAGTATCGGTTATTATTTTAATTACATTAACGATGGTAATGATGATGATTTTTGGCCTAAATGCAAAACAACCAATCCACTTATGTATTTTTCAACATAATTTCCAAAAACACAAACAACACGAAAATATTATGCTTAAAGTCTAAGTCAAAACGATTATGTTAATGCCTTGGCTCTAATAACCATAACAAGCAAAAAACACGACATAAGTATTCAACATTAGAGAGAGAGAGAGAGAGAGAGAGAGAGAAAGAAAATACTTCACCAACCAAAAAGCATAACAACAAAGTATTCTTACGTACAACAAACAAAGAAACTTGCAACATTTTCAAGTTTGTGTTTTTGTTCCTTTTACAATATCCTTAAATATTTTCCATAATTCGTTATAATTACCATATTTGCTGATGAAAGCACATTAGACACAGTATGGTATGGTATTTTGTTCCATGCTCCTTCTGCTTGTCCTTAGTCCTGTTATTTACTTTTTTTTATTTCCATAGATAGCTTCAATTTTCAATTTATTTATGTTTTCTTTTTTGTGGCAATATGTATGAGTGTGTGTGTGTGTATCTGCGTTTATTACATTAGCATAGACCCTCAGTCATATACACAAAAGCCAGCCGCCAGTATCATAACCAAAAGAAATATTCAGTGGGCCCGAACAAAGAAGAAAAAAAAATTATAAAAAAGAGGATTCCGTTTTTATTTGCCAAACATTTTGCCAAATAACCATTCAGCCAGCCAGCCAAACAGCCATCCTGTTTTTCTTACAGATATATATAATCTAACAAAAAAAATCGTTTTAAGGGATCTACTTGCAGGACTCTCTACTTCTCTTCCTCTCTTCTGTTAGTGGCCTTTTTTATTTGTTATATATATTTAATATAATTTCATTTTTATGCAAAAACGTATATTCCTATATATATACTCCATCGTTGTCATATATATGTGTATGTCAGCGTGTGTGTGCGTGTCATCCGCCCAAACGATGTTGCAAAATATTCTTCGGCTTTTTTTTTTGTATTTACACATACAAATATATATGTTGAATACACCATAGTGTGGAGAGTATATTAGGTTTGCCATTTGATTTGTAATATACTGACACAAAATGTATATAATACGCATATTGGGTCTGGATCGGAATAATAACTTTCTCAAGGATATCCAGCTTAGATCATTATTGAAATAAAAATAGGACTTCCAACATCATTTTGCTTTAATTATTATTTTTATACCCTTCACCACAGGGTATTATGTCTTTACGCATATGTTTGTAACAGGCAAAAGGAATCGAGTTAGACCCATAGTTCCTTTTGAGAATATACATAGAATAACTTTCTGAGTCGATTTATGCATGTCCGCCTGTCCGTCCGTCCGTCCATGTATTTTTGTGAACAAAGTATAGGCCGTTTTATGATACGATTTGGTTGAAATTTGGCACAGTTCACATATTTGGCCCAAGGACGAACCCTATTGAAATTGGTTCCGATTTCGATATAATTCCCATATATAGTTTCGTCCGATCTTATGTAAATGATGCACATAACTACCAATATTTGTCAGATTGGGACAACATTTTGCACAGCGCACTAAATCAGGTCCATAATTATGTATGCGAAGTTTTTTTTTTAACGGTTCAGATTTAGATATAGCTCCCGTTTATAGTTTTGTCCGATTTTATGTGAATGAAGCACCAAACTCCCAATTTTTGTCCGATTGGGACAAAATTTTACACAGAGTACTGAATTCAGAGTTAGATATAGCTCCCGTTTATAGTTTTGTCCGATTTTATGTGAATGAAGCACCAAATTCCCAATTTTTGTCCGATTGCGACAAAATTTAACACAGAGTACTGAATTAGGTCCACACTGATGTCTGTGAAGTTTTGTTAAAATCGGTTCAGATTTAGATATAGCTCGCTTTCGTCCGATTTTTCGTGAATGATACACCAAACTCGCTATAATTGTCTGATTGAGCAAAATTGTGCATAGCGAATGCAATTGAGGAAAAAATGATGTGAAATCGGTTAAGATTTTTATATAGGTCTTATATATATTTTCGTTCGAATTTATTTAAATGGTGCACCCATGGGCCTATCGATTTACACGATATGTAGCAGAGGGTATTCATAGAATAAAGAGTGATAACAAAAAAACAAATGGTATATGCAACGGTTGCTCAAGTAATACAAACTTTTACTCGATTTCATAAAAATAGTTAACCAAAGAATTCAAGTCTTGCCGTCCGGCATGCAATTTTTTATTGATTTCAGAATGGTATGTTTATACTGTTTTTTTTTTTTCAATTGGTTCAAATATCTATCTAGATGACACATTTGATTTCGCCCGATTACACCTCAATGGCCCTCGAAGGATTCTATGTCTTTTCTAACTACATGATATTGTAGATATTAACATCTCTTGTATGTACCCAAAGTGGTGAAGGGTATCATATAGTCTTTTCGTCCGATTTTTGAACTTTCCAAACATAGTTTAGGCTTGTCAAATCTTTCACATTGAGAATATTCCGGTCCAGGTACCTTGTCGAAACTTGAGACAATTTATGACTTTTTATATTTATAGTTTTACTATAATCAGCATGGATTCTCGATTTGAGAAAATACCTGCTATCCAATATTCGAGGCGACCCTTAATGTATTTTATTTCCGATTTAGTAAAATATGGTCAAAGTTTAAATGTGCAAAAAACCCTCACCCATCCTCTACACTTTGCCATTTTTGTGTGTGTACATGTTTCCATATTGATCCGTCCACATTACAGAATCCTTGTAAATGTAGTTGGAGGTTCCTCCATTCGTGCGGTCGTTTCTCTGCCACAACAGTTCGTTTGTAATATCCTTGTTAGTGCCTAGTTCGTTTTTTTTATTACAGCATGTTATCAATGAATTTATATACTAAAAAATTCTGTGTAAGCTCTACGAACATTTTTATAACAGTTTTTTGTTAATAAATAATAAAAAAAGGCTATACAATATATGTATATAGTAAACAAGAGATGGAGAGAGAGAGAACAATTTTTTGTTAACCAAAGTCTGGCAATAACATCAAAGGAATATTTTACAAGATACACCATATTTTATTTATAATTGGCCGAAATGGTGGAAAATCTGTTTCTGTGAGGGAGTATTGGACGATGTAATAATTTTTTTTTGTGTTTTGATTTATTATTAAAATATCATATTATCATTTGTGTGTGTGTGTGTGTGAGTTACATGTCTATTTTTTCTGATTGGGGATAAGTGGGGCTTTTTCTGCCCAGAAGACCACAACTGACCTTTGTGTTTTTTGTTTGTTATAAAATATTAATCAAAATATTATATTACCTTGATTTTGTAGTTTTTTTTGTGCGTAAATATACCTTCAAGCAAAAATCTTTATATGTATTACATTACAATTATGGTTATTCCAGGGAATTTTGGATTTAGTCGATTGTGCTTTACCTCTGTAGTTTTAGTTTTTTATGGTAAAGTGATATTTTCGTTATGCCCAAATGGAATTCCGTGAACTGAAATAATTCTTAATAAAGATTGAAACAATTGACTTGTGGCCGTTTTAATTTAATATGCTTATGGAATATAAGTTTTACTGAAAGTCGACCACAAAGGGATTTAATTTTTATGAAATTTTTCAATATAGAATTGGTGGAAAAAATAAAACTGATTGAATTATAATTAAGATACTCTTAGGACTTTAATTCTTACTAATTTTAAAATTATATACAGTTGGACTAGTAAGAAAAATGTCGAGCAGCCTACACCACTTTGCTCTATACACAAAGGCTACTCCACACATTTAAACCAAGTTTAACAACTATTCCTGTCAATCGGATAGACGTAGCATCTTTGGTGGACCATCGACATGAAATCGAATGAAATTAAATACAGTCACATGGCATTTAAAATCATTTAAATAATCTTTTCCATGTAAATCCGAAAGACTTAGGGTCATATCTATATGTAAATCTGAACCGACTTAAAGTAAACTTGGCACAACCGTGTGTGCTGCAACACGCTATGATAGATATTGGTTGCACCGTTTATATAAAATCGGTCAAAAATATAGATAAGAAGCTATATTTTATTCCTAAAATTATGCATCACATCTCAATATATTTAAAATGTAGATCAGTTTAATAGGCATAATCCCTTAAATTATGCACCATACTTTGAGTGCAGAAACAATTTCAGAAAAAAAAAACTGTACATTCGTTATTATAGTCGCAATTCAGTAAAAAGCTATATTTTAGTAATAAAGCATTATCCCTAAAAGTATGCAGCACACCTTCTACTACATTTATTTTAGTATAGGCCAGTATAATAGCCATTATCCTTTAAATTATGCACCATACACTAAGTTCAGTACCGATTTCAGAAAAATAACTCAAAATTTGTTAATCTAAACACAATTCAGTATGCTTGCAAAATTTCGTAGCATTCGTACGAACGTTGGGAATATATATATATATGGGAGCTATACCTTGGTAATATTGACATTATCCCTAAAAGTATGCATCATCTACCACATTTATTTAAAATATGGACCAGTTTAATAACCATAATTCCTTGAATTATACACAATACTCTGAGTTCGGAACCCATCTCAGCAAAAATTTTACATACGTTATTCTGGACACAATTCAGTATGCTCTGCAAAATTTCGTGTAGAGCTATCGTATGAACTAGGATAAAGCCAATCGGTGAAGATCTTCCTTATTTTTTAAGTTGGTTTTTGGTCAAAAATCGGCGATTTCCAAAAAATATTTTTTCAAAGGTCCGCCATTTTGTTCATTTTAGAGCGAAGTCAATAATCCTAGTTCATACGAGAGCCAGACAAGTACTCTTTCTAACACCGTTGGAATTTTCGGATTCCGATGTTCCAGTGAGGAGTTATCATGCCCGCCATCAAAAATAAGGACTTTTCTTTAATTACTAAAAACAACAACAAAGCAATAACAACAATTTTTTGTAAATTATTTTTCTTCTCTTTTAAATCTTCAAATATATATGTGCAAAGTTACAAACTTTAACAAGCATTGGTATTGATTTACCAGCCCATTGAAAATCTTGAAAAATTAAAATCGAGAATGGGTGGGGTTCCCTTAAATGAAATCGGCTAAAAATACACATGAAAGATATATCTGAAGCTATAAGTGAATATCAACCGATTTCTATAAAATTTAACACGAGACATTCCAGACCGAATTCGATACACAGTGCAGAAAATCGTACCAATATGAGAAATTGGCCGAAAATATATATGGGAGCTGTATAGGCATCTCAGCCGATTTCAATAAATTTAAATACACCTCATTTTATAATTAATTCTACCGTTTAGTCTCCATCTAACAAAATTTTTACTCCTACTTTGGATGTTTGGTGCACCCCTTTGATGAAATCGCACAAAAGAATATTTAATATGAATGGAAATAATCAATTTTTGGGGAAAATAACATAATCCCTAAAGGTATGCACCACACCTCAAATTCATTATTTATTATTTAAAATAAACACCATTTGAGTACCCATAATCCCCTAAACTATGCACCATTCTATGATATATTTAAAAATTAATTACCAATCAAACATTTCGTTAAGATACACCAACACACACACACACTTGCATTTTATTACATATTAAAAAGGACATTATTACTAATTAAGGATTTCTGCTAAATTTAACACAAACTTAGAATTACTTTTCTTGGCAGACATCTTAATTATATCTTTTTGGGACTATTATTATTACCTCCATAAAAATGTCTTTGAACTGAACACAAAAAAGAAACAACAATTAACTATTATTAACAAAAAAATGATATATCTTTGAGACGTAGAATAAACATTAATTATTAAATACAAAATTTGTTGATTAGTTAGAATGTTTCTTTTCATGACATCAACATTTATGATAAGCCATGACAGTTGATTATTATATTTCAAAGGATCGGGGTGGCACAGAAATGTCTAGACATCTTTTGGATAACCCAGAGCACATTTTTAATTCACATCTCTACATATATATAAATTTGCAATTTGCACAGAACATTTAACCATCAACAAAAAGAGGATAAGAAAAAAATCCAACAAACAAAAAAAAAATGAAATTAATTTTCAAGAATTTTCTCGAGGGTCCTTTGTTTAAATGACTTTTGAAAAGGAAAATTTGCCATGCACGCACTTGTCTGATAATAATGGTTCGGTGGTTTGTTTGGTTTGGTACCCTTAATCTGTCTGGTTGTTTGTTGTTCATGTTACCACACACACACACACTCACTCATACATGTACAGATAGTCTGCCAGCCAGTCACTTAATAAGCCTAAATCAAATATGCGCAAATAATTGATTATTTCTAACTACGAGCTTAAACAAATGGTGTGTCATATCGTTCATTGTCCTTTTTTTTGGCAAAACAAAAAAAATTCTTGGCAATGACAAGTACACTCACCCACCGCCTGGACAGATGTATGTTACGCACACACATTAAATTAACGCCTAGTGATATGCAATTTATAAAACTCAAGCAAGTGTGCTATATTAAATCGTCTTCCTTTTTGTGGGTTGGCCATTTTGTTGGATTTATTCTCCCTCTCTCTCTTACCACTTGCACACGGCTAAAGGCAAAATCGCTGAATCTTCCTTGGAAACACGTAATCGCACACACACACAAATATTTACCGTGGAAAATTGTTATCAAATTGAAATGTTGGTGAAAATTTGTGGTGATTTTCTCATGTCTATCTGAAACGTTTGCGAACATTATTTATTCCATTTCATTTTAGTTGAGCGGGTGTGTGTGTGTAGCGTATGTGATTGAAATTCGGCTATGTAAGCCTTAGGGGTAACACGTGTGTGTGTGTGTGCGTATGTGAGTGGAGTGGATTGTTAGTTTTGTTGTTTGCGGTAGTTGTTAGAAATTGTTGTTTTTGGTTTGTTTTTTTTTCGTTCTTTTCTTTTATGGTTACTTAGCTATAAGGATATGCGTGCCATTATGTCCTTTAGCTTGCGGGTGAAGTAAAAGGTCTAAGACAACCCTTGTGAAATACCAATGAGCTATGATAACGAAACGAATTAATTAAATGCCCTTTAAATGATGCATAATAAATCGAAGTGAGGGGGAGGGAGGGAGGATGATTAGTAGGAACTACGAACTATTGAAATATCAACAAAGTCCTGAGGTTATGTGGAGGTATATAAATAATGAAAAAATCAAATCGATAATGGGAAACCCCATAGACATAGATTGAAACCCCATAAAACATATATTGAAACTTTATATAAAAGTTTTAACCTAAAATATATATCGATTTTATCCGTTTCGCGTAATTTTTAGTAATTATTAACATTTGGAAGATTTTCCCTAAAAGTATGCTTTTGTAAATAAAAATAATTATTGAAATACCAATAAAGTCTTATATGCGTTTTTATGTTTTAACCTAAAAATTTATATCGAATTTATTCGTTTCGAATAATTTTTAGAAATTTTAGGATTTATTTTGAGTTGGAGGAGAAATATTAAAGATTTTGCCTAAAATTATGCTTTTATAAAACATAATTATTGAAATACCAGTAAAGTGTTTTTATAAAAAATATTTATTGAAATACCAATCAAGTCTTAAGATTATGAGGAAAAGTAAATTGCTGTTTTCGAAATATATTTATAGTAAACATATTATGTTTTATCCTAAAAGTATACTTCATTTCCAGGTTTTTGAACAGATGAGTGATAGGCATTCTCATTAAAAACAATATAGTAAATAAATTTAATTGCTTCTGATATTTAATGCTGTGCATTTTTTCCATATTTGAAAAATATGAAGCTCCCTAAAATATGCTTTCTACTATTTACAAAATATGTTGGGCATTGTCTCGAATATTTACGAAATATAAAGCACCCAAAAATATGCTTTAATACTATTTTTTAAATTTCATAATAAATGTTATTTAATATTTTATAAAAAAAATCGGACTTTTCTGGAATTTCAAATTACAATGGCATAGCACAACATAGGATTCTGATGCACAACTATTTAAAAATTTTCGGGAAATATATTTACATTAAAATACCCTTTTTAATTGTAGGCCCAAGTAAGTAGGCTTTATTTTATTTTTTTTCTACTGATTTACGATGTTCAGATAAGCGTTAAAATTCATTTCTTTGACCCATAAAGTATGCTTTATTTTATTTGCTATTCAAATGATTAGGGAAACATTATTTTAAATTTATTCGGAAATATATTCACAAAAGAAGTAACATTAGGATATTAAAATTACGGTTTTTTAATTTTGCATTTAAATTTTTTTCCTCATGATATGAAATTAAACGGAAATTTTTTTACACAGAAGTAATATTCTAATTTTCATAAATGCTATGTCATTACCTAAAAATATGCTTCAATTTCAATATTAACAAAAATATTACATTTAACCACACACCTAATGTTGTTGTTAATATCTAAATTGATCTATATATACGCATATTCCACATACCATTAAATAAAATGTGGTAATATGGAAACCCACAAAAGTATGCAACATTATGAAATATTTTACAAAGCAAACCTAAAAGTATGCAACAAAATTTCTATAAAACTTTTGTTTAGCTATAATTTTTCGTTTAAATGAAATAAATTTTCGGAAACTATTTCGCATGTGGAGGCTACTCTAAGCGAACTATTTACTTTACCACAAAACCAAAAACCCATAGGCTTAGGCTTACTGAAAGTTTGCAAAGAACGCTATTTCGAAAGCTATTTCCTTACAAATAATTTTTACATTTCTATTTTAGTTTTAGTTGCTTCATGGCATTTTTGTGTAAGCCAGACTCATTTATTAATACAATGTTGGTGGAAATATGCAGAAGGAGCTCACACACAGATAGTGCTGTGGAGTTTGAAATACTTATAGTTTAAATATACTATATCCATGCGATAAATGGGCAATAATATTTGCTTATGCCATAATTTAAACGACTAGACTTCCACACCATATATTTAAATATACTTATACGATATTCTATAGTGTCCACATTCATATGTACATAGATTGCAATCTTTTATATAGTAGTATGTATGTATGTAAAAATGTGTGAATGCACAAAGCGTATCTATAGATCTATTAACTATTTACATCCCTAGCTGGCTTTGCAGCCAAAAAGGAACTGAGGGCGCCCTATGCGAAATAGCCCTAACATAGTTTATAAAACTTTTGCCAGCTCATAACTACTGAACTTTAGACAACAATGTAGTGAGTGTGTGTGTATGTGTGTTTGTGGAAATTTGTTGAAGTTAAGTGGGAAGTCAGTAGCTATTATGGCTATTATATGCAAAATCGTACATTTACATACATACATACATACAAATAGACCATACACGCTCAATAGAGTGTTGTGTTGTGTGCAAATGTCTGCTTTGGTGATTTATTGGCAACAAAAATAGATTAAAGCAATTTAAATTAAGTTGTTCAACCATAAACTTTGCTCTTACTCTATTTTTCTCTTTTGTCGGTTTATCTCTCACTCTCTCTCTCTCGCTCTTATGCGTCTAGCATGCATACAATTTCATCGCTAAGGGACATTAAACATGAAAATTTTCTAAACATTGGAAATATCGTGATATTAGGTTGGAACTGGCTTAATTATAACAAATATCCTAAAAGTATGCAATACGTAAAGAATTAGTATTACAAAATTTTATTATAACATAACATATATATAGGCAAGATTTTGTTGTTAAATTGTTATATACAGAAAACTATGCAACAAATATATATGTTCATAAATATTTCCTTTAAATTAAAAAAAAATGTTGTAGCACAATAAAAAAAAGTATGCAATACATATATATCAGTTTGATATCCCAAAACTATGCAATAAAATTTTTTTTGTAGTTTAAAGTGAGAATTTTTTTAACGAATAGACATTTGTTCAATTATGATTTGGCCATTTGAAGTCATTTATATTTTATTAAAAAATACGAAAAAAATCCATTTACCTTTTTACCAACCTAATGTCAAAGCAATGCCTATAATAGTAGTATATCTATATAGCGTCATAACATGTGACCAATACTGAATATAAGAGCATAAATGAATTTGCCTAAAGCATTTTCTAGACTATGATCAAATGCCCTGCACGTGTACGCGTCCAGCTATATACATAGCATAGCCATACAGAATGACAGTCTATTTATGTACATATGTGTATATCAATGTTTAACGTGGCAAAACATGTGAATAAATGTGGCACTTAAAGGATATGACCGCTCGTTTTGGTCAGCAGGAGTTTTGGGACCACATACTAACCAACCAACCATAAAGGGAAGTTATAAATGTTTCCGTGGTTTTATAGTTCCATTTAAACATAAATGTGAATATAGACGGAGTGTTGTGTATAGAAATGGCATGTTCATATTCATAAAAATATATGCAGACATACAAACATATGTATGTATATACATTCTGCCAATATACTAGATGTGGAGAATATAAAGTTTGGTGGCAAACTTTAATGTTGTGCTGATAAGATTTACGGGGAGAAGAAAGAAACAGCAAAAAAATGAAATATTAAAAGCATAATTCTAGGAAGACGGGATCGGAGGGGGAATTCTTAGCAAAGCTGTAGGTTTGAAATCGCATATTAAAAAAAATGTGATATTCTCTGTAACCGACCTAAAAAACCCATTTTAAAAATTGAAATAATATGTTCTATTGCATATTTTTAGGCCAAAGTAAAAATAATATTTGAATTATAAAAAAATAATTGGAAATTCAAATTTTAACTCATTTTTTAAATTTAAAAATATAATATTTAATACATTTTCTAAAAATTTAGATAAATTATTTTATTGTCTATTTTTAGGGCAAAGTGAAGACAATAGTATTATAGTTATAGTTATTTTTTACTTCATTTTTTTCAATTTAAAATTTTTGTTGCATATTTTTAGGCAAATTAATATTTCATTTATTTAATTCATACAATATTCTACTGCATACTTTTAGGGCTTTTTGTAAACTACTATCTATCTTTCCCAATTTTTCTCTCAGGGTTTCCATATTTACTACCTTTTTCTACGTATCCTCAACCTCCTCCTTTTACCTTACTCTCATCCTACTCCAAAGGCCATATTGTATACATAATATATTATTAATAAATTCAATTTTTATTAACAATTTTCTGTGTAACATTACGTTGAGTTTTTTTCTGTTCTTCTTCTTCTCCTTGCCTCTGTATGCATTCAGGCATTATGTATGCATTCTGGCATTTTTTGTACATAACTGTCATTCATTTATTCATAAATTTCCCACAGGAAATTCGTTCACGACCAACATCAATGACATTGGCAGCTTGGCCGTAAAAAAAAATAAAACTGAACCCAACCGATCCGAATGTGGAAATAACATAAAAGTAAACACTTATCTGGGCATTTGCTTTTTCCTACCGCCACAATTGACGAGTTCTTTTTTGTTTATTTCAACTGTTTGTTTACTGGTTGAAGTTGTTGTTGTTGCAATATTGGCCACCTAGAAAAACATTCGCGCAGCCAGTCGAAAAGGGCCTACAGTCTCATATCCGTTTAATAATGACGATAATACTTGCATTTTATGGTAACTGTAAATAATGGAAAAAAAGTTGTTTGTTTTTGCTGTAGGTTGGAGTTGGTGTTTTTTCGAGAGGTATGGAGGGATGGTTTTGTATAGGTGGGGTGATGGGAAAGTTTTTGGTATTTTTTTAAATATTAAACATTTTATAATTCCCTATTTTTTTGAACTAATAAAAATGTGTTAATAGGATCTAAGGGTCAAGTTAGGATATGCAAGTGTGGGAGTAAAACCACCAATCTCTCTTGTATCAGGTGAACCAGGTGTTTGTGTTGTATAGTATTGGCCTTTATTCAGGTTTGTTGAAACAAAAATTTAATTGTTTGTCCCCTAGGACTATTGGTGTCTGGGATGGAACCGCCTTGATTATTGGCTCCTGAGCTAGCGTCCACAGATATACCATAGTGCGGGAGTAGGTGGCACGTAACAATAAAAATATCATCTGAGACAACATATTCTTCTGATGTGAAGGTTAAAAAATTAATTGTACGTCCCCTAGGACTATTGGTGTCTGGGATGGAACCGCCCTGATTATTGGCTCCTGAGCTAGCGGCCACACATACTGCCGAAGTAGGTGGCGCGTAACAATAAAAATATCTTCTGAGACAACATATTCTTCTGAGACCCTATATAATAATTATATGTCCCATGCTATATATGACCTTAAGGTCCGACAGTGGTATACAGTTTGGAGTTTCCAAGGGCAGGAAACAACACTGTCCTACATAAATACACTTTCTGAGGCGATTTATGTAGGTCCTTCTATTTGTTCATCTATTCGTGTAAATAAAATGCGGATCATTCGGATTTATTGTCCAATTTCATTGCAACTTCACACAACTCCCTATTGAAATTGGTTTTAAATGATTCAGATTGAGATATTCCTCCCACATATATTTTCATCCGATCTGATGTAAATGGTACACCAAATACCCAAAGTTTGTCCGAATGACACGAAATTAGACATCCAAATTCAGTCTATAATCGGTTATACAGCTATCATATATATTGTCGTTCCGATGCACCAAACTTTGACTACTAGTCCGATTGATACGAAATTTTGCATAACGATACGAGATGAATCGTTAATGTGTCAAGTATTGTAGAAATCGGTTCACATTGAAATATATCTACATATAAACTTTCCAATGATTTTAGGTAAATTGTGAATCATGGACCCAAAGATTGTGCGAAATGTGTGTATTAAGTTCCGTTAGTATCTAGATATAGCTTCCATATATATATATATATATATATTTTCTTTCGATTATGAAAGATCCAAAGTATGACAGATTATCACGTTTGCCATGTTTTCCTTGAAACGGTTCAGATATAGGCTTCGTATATAATTTCGTCGATTTTATGAAAATGGCGCCCAAAAGACTACGCCCGATCAAATAACCAATTAAATAACCAAATTAAATTAAAATTATATTTCAAAATTAAAAATAAGGGGTACCTTCGTATGATGTTAACCGTTTCAACCCAATTTTTGCTCTTGTTTAAAAACAGTCATGTGAAACATATTTCTTCCACAAATGTGCAAAAAACCCCTATAATGCTCTTCATTTGTAACTACTGCATTGATTTATGTTTTTTAATTTAAAATTTCCGTTTACAATATTTGCACATTCATACGCAGCGATATGGTTCACATGCATTGTGCGCAAACATATACATACATTCCTATATATATGTACATGTAAATGTGTGTACAAACGTATTGAAAACATTGCGTGTGCATTTACGCATGTATTTTTTTGCCCTATGCATACATATACATAAACACAAAAGGACAACATTGTGGAAAGGCTACTAGACTTTTTCTGACTTTTCTCTTCCCGCCTCAGCCTTATCCACCAAATCACAGAGGGGATTTAATAAATAACATTTACATTGTCAATAATGGTGCATAATTCAAAAGCATATGACGCGACACTGTTTGAATGTGCATTTTTTTATTTCCCCCTCCACCACAAACACATCCATTAAATTTTAATATGATAACAACAACGAACCAAACAAAAAAAATATTAAATTAAAAAAATTGCCTTTTTTCTTCTATTTACAGATTGGGTCCCATGCCTGGCACATTACATCAACAACAAATGCCACAAAGTATGTCAACGGGTAATAATACAATTGGCGGTCATGGTGGCCATGATCGTGGTGGTGGCGGCGGCGGAGGCGGTGGTGGCAGCATTGGCGGCGGTGGCGTTATACCTGGCGGCACAATGAATGGACCAAATGGACCACATTGTCAGATGAGCGGTTCACAGCCCTTGGTTATGCCCGCATTTCCATTGCGTAATTCACATTCAGCACATGCACCACACTATTCACCCTACTCACCTTCCAGGTAATATATAGCGCATCTTCATAATGATAATAATAATTGCATTATTTTCCATTACCATACATGTGTATAAGGATATTTGCATTTATATTACAAATGGCAATTCGTTTGCTTTTTGTTGTTGTAGTTGTTGTTTAATACTATTATGATTATCATTATTATTATTAAAAACCATAAAATTGCCCCTAAGTGTTAATATTTGTTATGTACATGGGAAATGTAAAAAAAACACACATAAACATAGCCACCCACACACGCACACACATATGTATGCATGTGTGGTTGGATGTGTTGTTTTGCATTTTATAAATCATGTCACAAATTAAAAGTCAAAACTGTCACCAAGTGTATGTCAAAAACAAAATACATATCTACTGATAATAATAAAAATAACAATACATATATAGACAATATTATTTATATATACATATATGTAAAATAATAAATCGACGTAGTATAAATATTATTGATTAATAGAAAACCAATTAATAAATAACAACAGACAACAGTGGACCTTGTTAAATAGAAAATATTATTCCAAAAATGTTTAAGGAATTATTTTAAAACAATCCGATTTAAAGTTTTTTTTTAATCCTATGGGTTATCGGATTGCCATTTACAGTAATTGTATGAAATGTATCCGTATAGCTCGTATGTTTCATTGTTAGAATTATCGGTTGTAGTATGTGATGCCTCCATGGGCACAAGACTCTAAATTATACCCTACATGGACCTACACTGCAAACTGTATGAAAAATGGTATGAAAAATCTACAAATACACCAGCAAGGATATTAATTACGTCAGATAGAGTGAACATGTGTATAAAGACCTCAAAATACTGCAATTTAAAGGTCGAATTTAGTGTTATATGAGGCTATACCTAAAGCGGGATCAGTTTTCGTTTTATCGTGTATGAATTAGCGAATGGTTGCGGTGCGTCAATTACTTCATATCAGCTATATCTAAACGATTTTTGAAACTTGGCACACAAAATTCTGGACTAAATTCAGTACGTTATGCAACATACGAACTTTGGCACATTATTTAAATTAAATCGGACGGTAAAAAAATATATATCTATATCTGAACCGATTTTCACGAAACTTGGCAGACATCGCTCTAGGCTCAATTCAATACGTCATGCCAAATTTCATAAAAATCGAAAGATATATAGGGACTTTGGTGCACCATTTACATGAAATCGGACGAAACTATATATGGGAGCTATATCTAAATCTGGACCGATTTTAAAGAAACTTAACACACATCATTCTAGACCTAATTCATTACGCTGTGGCAAATTTCGTGCAAATCGGAAGATATTAAGGGACTTTGGTACACCATTTACCTTAAATCGGATGAATATATATATGGGAGCTATATCTAAATCTGAACCGATATTCAGGTAACTTAACACACATCATTCTAGACCTAAATGATTAGGCTGTACCAAATTTCGGGCAAATCGAAAGATATATAGGGACCGTTTACATTAAACCGATTTTTCCCAATTTCAATAGGGTTCGTCCTTGGGCCGAATAAGCGACCTATGCCAAATTTCATCTAATTCGGATCATAAATGCGACCTGTACTTTGTTTACAATTTAACATGGACAGACAAAGAGACAGGCATAAATCGACTTAGAAAGTGTCTATGCATATTCTCAAAAGGAAGGAACCATGTGTCTATCTCGTTTCCTTTTGCCTGTTACAAACATATTCACAAAGACATAATACCCTGTACCACAGTGTGGTGAAGGGTATAAAAAGGGGTTATATGTGGACTACCCCCAACAGGGGAGCTAAAATTAAAAATTTTTGGTAGAGAGATTTGTTACCAAACACGAATACAAAATACTAAATTACAACGAATTCGGTCGAAAACACCTACCAAATACCGAAAATTTTGGTGTTATCATTAAAAGGGGATACCCCTCCAAAAAAAAATATATCGTTTTTAGTACCCAATTAGAACCCAACATACCAAATTACACCCAATTTGTTTGAAAAACTTATCCAAAATGCTCGAGATCCGCATATTTTGAAGGTACCTTTATATGGGGTCTACCCAAAAAAGTGGACTGTTATTGGTAAATTTTAGTGTGAAGATTTGGTATTCAAGAAGATTACAAAGTGTCAAAGTACAGCAAATTCGGTTGAAAACACACTCAAAACCCTAAAAGTACCGACATTTTGAAGACTACCAGAAAAAATGGACCTATATTGATAATTTTTAGTGGGGATTTGGTATGAAAGGATGTAATAAAAAAATTTACACGAATGGAAACGACAAGAGTACGAGAGGGAGCTATACTTAAATCTGGAATGATTTGAACACAGCTCAACATACGTCATTCTACACTCAATTTAATAGGATGCCCAACATTTTTAGTCAATCGGACAAACGCTGGGATGTTTTGTGCAACATTTACATGAAATCGGTCGAAAATATTCTGAACCGATTTTAACAAACTTTAAATACACCATTTTAGACTTACTCCAGTATAAAAAATTCATATAAATTTAGACTTTATTAAGTACTCTATTGAAATGTCGTTTCAATTGAGGACTTCGGTGCACCTTCTACCAAAGAATTAGAGAAATCAAATATTGGAGTTATAACTAAATCGGCAACGATTTTAAACAAACAGAATGCACATTATTCTGAAATTAATCCAGTACATTAATTGCATATCAATGTGAAAAACATGTGGTCTTCGGTGTACCATTGAAACGAAATCATGCCTGAAAATACATAGGCAGACGGAAGGACCAGCTAAAATTCAACTCGGAAATATATCTATGTGTCTATAGTACCCTGGTACCACACCACGGTGTAGGATATGAATATAAATATAATAATATCCACCTCCCCTTAAGATGTCATAATTTAATATCAAATATAAATATTAAATACATTTTCATTCATATCAAAACGCCAACTACCCACCTGAAAAAGGTAACAAAATAGCAAAATTAAAAAAAAAAACCTTAAGAGTTGCATTTGTGATCATATTTTTTCTACGTTTTGCTTCTCTGGTTAGGTTCCCCATTCACAAAAGTGTTAAATGATGTCTAATGTCAGCAGATTTTACCGTGACAACACTCACAATGCCGTTTGAACATCACGCTTTTTTTTGCTGGTGTTGTAAGCGTGCTGTGTTAGAGCTTCTAATAAACTTGAAATGAAAAACGGCAAGAAATTAATTTTCTTGTTCTGCTGCTGTATACTTCCTTTTGCCATGCACTAAAACCCACATCATTTTTATCGTGTATAACCACTTTTCACTTATAATTTTCTTCATTTCTTTTTTGAGCTTGGTGTGTGTGCATCAATGACGGTGATGGTTCGAATGTCGTGGTTGGTTACCAGGCTGGCTCTTGGCTGACTGAGGGTGCTTTGAATATCTAAACGTGTATATTTGGCTGATTTCACGAACAAATCATCATCATTATTTGCACACGAAATTTGCACCTCGTTTTACTGCTTTGCATCTTCTACATCTTGCTACTCTTCTTCACGTTCTTCTGCCGATTTTTTTGTTCTTCTTCTTCTTCGTTTTTTGACTTAAAGAAAAATATTGCCTCTGGAAGTTGCACATTATTTGCATGTGTAATGGCAAACACTGCACTTACACAGATTTGCAACATGAATGTCTCCGATGATGTTGCGGCTGACGACGGTGATGATGATGACGATGATTGTGTGTGATGTGGATGCAGAGAGTATTACGTGCATTACCTATAAATGTTGGGCGGTGTTTTTTTTCTCAAGAAACAAAAGTGGGACGTTCGATGTCTACTATCACGAATAAGCATCTTCGTTATGACAATTTTTTTTGTTGTTGCTGCTGTATGTACTTGTTAGCCGCCGAAATAAACACGCAAGCGTGGCAGACAATTTTTTAACTGTCATTTCAATATCCTGGTTCTATATCTTTAACCATTACAAACATTTAGATAGTGAAGCAGTTTGAAGGGATGGAAGGATTTTTTGAGGGCCTAACGTTGGAGGGCCTCTGTGAAAAATTAAGATAAATTATGAAATAAAGTGCTTTAGGAAACAATAAATCCATATTATTTATTACCGAATGGTACTGGGTAAATTTTAAAATATCCTACACTGTATTTGGTAAAATTGTTATATGGCTGCTATATCTGACAAAAATAACATTTTGTAAACATTTTGTTGACAAATTAAAGCCACTTCATTTGAAAAATTCGTCTGAGACCTTTAAAATACCGAGAAATGGACTAAAATATAGACCCATATATTCTGTCTTTATTACCAACCAAAATTTCTCTGGTAGCAAATTATGTGAAAACCAGTAAGGAAAGTAGTAAAGTCGGATGGGGCCGACCACTATGGGTATATTAAACGAATGCATCCTAACAGAAGGGCCATTAACATGAAATTGTATTCTCTAATATATATGACCTTTATCTAAATGTGAACCGACTTAAATCAATCCATAAACATGCCATTCGTTTGTTACAATGGGACAACATTATTTAAATCGATTTAAAGCAAATATCAAAATCAATATCAAAAATAGATATGGAAGCTATATCCAAATATTCTCCGATTTCAACGAAACTTGTCACAGGTTAGAATTTACTAATTTCAGCAGGTTTTGTTCCTAGTGGCCATATTTTGGGTCCTAATTAAAATCGGACGAACATATATATGAAAGCTATATCTAAATCTGAACCGATTTTTAGCACACGTCACTCCAGACTCAATTCAGTACACTATACCAAAATTCATGCAAATCGAATGATTTTCAGGGACTTTAGTGCACCATTTACCCAAAATCGGTCGAAAATATATATGGGAGCTATATCTAAATCTGAATCGATTTTCACGAAACTTAGCACACGTCATTCTAGATTTAATCCAGTACGGTATGCCAAATTTCGGGCAAATCGAAGGTCATATAGGGACTTTGGTACACCATTTACCTTAAATCGGACGAAACTATATATGAGAGATATATCTAAATCTGAACCCATTTTCAAGAAATTTTACACACATCATTCTAGGCTTAATCTAGTACGGTATGCCAAAATTCATACAAATCAAATGATTTTCAGAGACTTTGGTGCACCATTTACCTAAAATCGGACGAAACTATAATGGGAGCTATATCTAAATCTGAACCGATTTTCAAGAAATTTTACACACATCATTCTAGACTTAATCCAGTACGGTATGCCAAATTTCGGCAAATCGAAGGTCATATGGGGACTTTGCTACACCATTTACATTAAATCGGGCGAAACTATATATGGGAGCTATATCTAAATCTGAACCGATTTTCTTCAATTTCAATAGGACAGACGGACATGCGTAAATCGACTCAGAAAGTGATTATATGCATATTCTCAAAATGAACCATGGGTCTATCACGATTCCTTTTGCCTGTTACAAACATATGCACAAAGACATAATACCCTGTACCACAGTGCGGTGAATGGTATAAAAATCAAGGTTCTACCTCATGTTCTTTCGAGGTCTATTGAATGTAAAAACATCTTTAAACCAGAAACTTATACCTATGCTCATTAAACATTTGACGAGTTAATCTGCCTGTCTACACCAATCCAATCTGACTATACACCAATCCAATCTGAGTAGCTTCTGAAGGTTCACTAAGTAATTTATGACCAAATTTTGAATTAAAGTTTTTTTAAATTGGTTTCAATATAATTTTGTGGCCTTCAAGGCCCTCTGAAGCCAAGCTACGATAAATATACTCCCACTCCTTTTTTTCTTCAGCTCCTTTTTAAAAATTAAATGAAATGATGGTGATTGTTAGGATGCCATTTATTTGTTAGCATTTTTTTTAATAAAATAGATGAGCACACTAACGATATCCCAGCAAAATGTTCAGCTGGCATGTTGCAAGCACCACGCAAAAGACCATGCCGATGATGATGCTTGAATGAGGAGGAAATATAAAATGTTTTGGAAATTTACAAACAAACCTTAAGCACGTTTTATAGCAACTCAGGTCCATAGTTTGCAGCGTTTCTTTACGGCTACATTTTTCTTCTCTCAATTTCCAAATAAAAAAAACTTTCCATTCATTTGCTGGGAGTTTTGTTTGTTGCATCCTTCCCAAAGCAACATAAGAATTTTAGCCACAACATCATAGTGTGGGTGTCATAGTTAGTGCTGGATATGTTGGTAGGTAGGTAGGTGTTTTGTTACAAATCGCAGCGATTTGTTGTTTGGATTTATATGCTACTTTTTTTTGTGGCACACAAACACAATCGGATTAACTTTAAGTCGTCTAGAATTTTGTTCTTTTTATGTTGTTCTGTGTGTCTGTGCATGTTACAACTAACAAATATTACAACACAAATTTCTACTACCGTTTTGCTTAAGATTCGTGTTATGTTTTTGTGGGCTAAACAACGAGCTGAGTGAGATTCATGTAACCGTATTGCCAAGGAAATTGATGACGAAAACGATGCCACGACGCATACAAAAAAATGGAGCTAGGTAATAAGAAGTTTGTTCGAAAAAAAGGAAAATATTGTTTAACAACTGTTGCCAAAGTTTAATTAGCCTTATCGCAATGCCATGAAATGTAAACAACATTTTTTGTTTGTGATTTTTTTTCTTTGGGAGTTTCTTGGCAAAAAGGATGTGCTGTGGCGGCAATAAGCACCAGACAGAGATAATTAGATTTCAGATCACAGATATGCATATTTATATAGACAGTTTGGAGAGACAACGTTTTTGTTTTTTTGTTTTCATTTAAAGTAATCATCAGTAGACTGATATGTTATTATGAGGTATACGAAATAAATTTAATAAAAAAGTATTTTTTTAAGGATGGTAAATTTTTGTATGTAGCTCTTTTTTATAAAGAGTTAAGCAGTTAAAAAAAGAATAAAAAAACAGTAAGGAAAGATCAAAAGTAGGACGGAGCCGACTATATCATATAGTCATCACCACTTTGGATACATACAATAGATGCTAATATATAATATTCTGCAGATAGAACCGACATATTATCTTTAGAAGACCTTTTAAATGGAATCGGGCGCACAAAACCAAATGTGATGTAGATAGATATTTGAAGCGATACACATACCAATCTGATATCTATGAAAAATTGCATATCAATCGGACAGACTTGGATTTTTTGGTGTAACATTTGTATGAAATCCAGCAAAATTATGTATGGGAGCTATATGTAAACCTTAGCCGATTACAACAAAACATCACAGATATCCAATTGGACTTAATCCAAATAAAATCGCACGAAAATATATATGGAAACTATATCTAAATATGAACCGATTTCAACAAAATGGTCAGACATCAAACTGATATTATTTCAGTATGCTGTACAAAATTTTTATTTAATCGGCCAAACCTTGAGTGTTTTGTGCATTATTTACATAAAATCGGACGAAACTATATATGGGAGCTATATCTGTACCGACTGAATTCTGTACGCTTTGCAAAATTTCGGACAAAATTATGTATGGGAGTTACATCTAAATCTGGACCAATTTCAATTGGCTTTCAGTATGCTGTGCAAAATTTTGATTTAATCGGCCAAACCTTGAGAGTTTCGTGCATTATTAACATAAAATCGGACGAAACTATATATGGGACCTATATCTGTACCGACTAAATTATGTACGCTGTGCAAAATTTCATGTAAATCGGACAAAATAATATATGGGAGTTATATCTAAATCTGGACCAATTTCAATTGGCTTCGTTTTTGAGCCAAATAAGTGGCTTATGCCAAATTTTATCCAAATCGGTTCTTAAATGCGCCCTGTACTTTGACGAAGATACGGATGGACGGACATGCATAATTCGACTCAGAAAGTTATTCTACGCATATTCTATGCATATGTGACCATGGTTCACATCCATTATTCGCTATTTTAGAAAATTTTCTGCTCATAGACTATCCTGTACTCACTGGCAACGTTTCAAGATGGCACATTTTCTGATGTATCGTGAATAAAATAACATGTTTAAAGTTTTTGAATTTAATTCCAATAATTAATTCCCTGTTCATAAGTGACTAATCTCATCTACCACGATTCAATTATTTCTTCATTCTTTTAAGTTTTAAAGTCTTAATGGGTTTTTTTATTTTAACGATCCAATCACACACCTAGCCATTTTATCCCGCATGCATTTGCTCCGCCCGTACCCCCTCAACACTCCACTGTATGGCACAGTTGTTTTTGATGTTTCTGTTGCTGCTGCTGCTGGCAATTATTCATTTTGCCAAGAGCATATGCCTCAACATAATCACACCATTAGCAATGATGACGATGACAAAGCAGGCGAACTGAAAGGAGGAGAAATGTTTACTCCTTCTGCCGCATTAACATATGGATATTTTTTGTTTGTTTTCTAGGTGTGAGAAGGGAGTAAGGATAGTTTGTGGCTACAAAATAATGAAGAAATTTGAATGCAGTGTAAATTTATGCAAAAAAATGAAAAAAATTGCTTGCTTAACTAGCATTTTGTTCCAGCTGAGTGATTCATATGTTTACACTCCCCTTGCATCCTACCTTACACTTGATGCCACCCCTTATGGGTTATTCACATTTAATATGCACCTATAGTTTTTTGTTGTTGTTGTTATTGTTTGCTATGTGGCGCTTGCCATCATCATCATGATGAACATTTCATTAAAGAGGATGAGTATAAGAAAAAAAACTGTTTTCATGAGCATGAAAATTCTCCAAACTTCCAACAAACGTTTGAACGTTGTTTATGGCCTCTTGTTTGTTTACATAGTTGCCATAACCCAATGTTTTATGTTGCGGTTATGTTTGGCTGTTGGCAGTTTGGTGATGTCTGCCAAAAGCTTTGTTGTTGTTGTTGTCATAGACACCCACACTTTAAGAGCTATTAAAAATTGTTATGACTTGGGTTGTGTGGAACACAAAATTGATAGTTTTTTTTTAATACTACTCATCTTCTTCGTTTTTTGGTTTCATAAACGTTTGCAAGTGTTATGTTTGGGGGGGAGAAAAGCGTCATAACTACTACCAACATGGGCGAATATGTGTTAAAAATTATGGCAATAAATTGTCACAAAATTGCCTATAGATTGCGTGTTGTGTCATCTTGGAGGTGTGGAACTCACTTTAGATTTATGTGCTACGAAAAAAAACGTTATTGATTTCAAGTTTATTTTCCACTCAAACCGTGTCTGAATTATTATCCCAACAATAGTTTTTTTTATGTTGTGGCAAACTGTTTTTTTGTATGGGATTTTTACAGAAGGGTCTCAAAAATGTCATTGGGTATCAGGAAGCTTTTTCAAACCATAATATGTATCTTTTGTAAAATATAAAATATATATGTGTTTGTCCTTAAACCAAATGCATGACAGATCATGATTAGCTCATCCCTGACAGTGAGTTTTCTTCCTGTAAAAATTTCGGTACCGAAAATTCGTCTAAGAATTTTTAAAAACATCCTAAAATATGGACCCAAACTATTTGCAAGACTTCAAAGTTCTTAATTATACCTTCTGTTCTTACGAGGTCTATTGAGATCAAGCATCCATATAAGTCTCCATAAATTTGTGCCTATGTCTAGTGAACATGTGACGATTAAATCTGCCATCTACACCAATCAAATCTAACTATATTGCAACTAGAAGAACGGAACATGGATGAGGCTTTTTGAAAATATTCAGGATTGAATATCAATTCATGTGCAAAAATCCAAATTTTGAATTATTTATATATGTGGGATCTATATAGATCTGACACGATTTTTGTTGTAGCGATTGATAATTAATCCACACACCTACAATTGCTTCCATGGTATACACATGTTTTTGCGCAACCGTTTTGGAAGTGTGTTGAGGGCTCAGAACGTTAAAATCTGCTTTGAAAAGGACTGTTCCTAGAATGAAGACAAATGTCGAACTTCAAAAAATTTGAATTTCATTCGCATATGCAAGTTTCGCATCAGGGCGGAATAAATACAAGTTATCAACCAACGTACGACCTTTGTATAGCCACATAGCCCAATATGCCTGATGAGCCGCTTAACCAACGGCGAAACGCGTCGCATAATGGTGGGTATGTAGGCTCTTTACCTGGCTTTCCTTTTCATCAAGCTCGACTCGAAAGAGTATAAATAATCACTTAAAATTACTTTCAAACGATCACTGCCCCAACAAGGCAAAATTCAAATAACAAACATTTTTTTTAACAATGGGGTCACAAAGATTACAATTTTTATCGACAGAATACTGAACATATAAAACCACAATCCTTTGGGAGGAACATTTGTTAAGCTTGATGTGAATCGGTATACATAATTGTAGGTTATATAAAAATCTTATCAACATAAGTTTTATGTACCCGAAATAGTATAGGGTGTCATGTGGTCAGACCCGTCATACTTTTGAAATTTTCTTACGGATTTTTTACTTGTTTATCATTTCATATTTTCTCTCCTTGTTTTCCATTATCTTTTGTAAAGTCCTTTGCCTAATTTCCTCAATTGTTTTTGTATTGAATTAAAATTTCCAAAACTCGTCCTTGTAAAATATATTTTTTTTAAATTAAATTGTGACAATAGCAATGTAACATTGTTATTTGTTAATAGCTGCAAAACAACAACATTTCGAAAAGAAAACACATTAAACATGAACATACAACAAACAATTCAATTTCTGTTTGTACATGAAAAAAGGGATTTAATTAATTTAATACACAACACAGCAACAGTAAACATTGAGGCATAGCAGACGAGCCACCAGCAGCAAAAATAGTAGCCAACAAAGGGGGTCACACAAAACAACCAGGGAGAGGATTAAAATAAAATAAAATTACAAATAAAAAAATTTACTATGTCAACTGGACAACAATGTTTTATTTTTTTTTTAAACAATCTCTTATACATGTTTATGATTAAAATATGTGGATAAGGGTGGGTCGGAAAATATTTTGGAAATTAAAGTAATAGGGAAAGCTTCAAAGTTGGACCGAGCAGATTACTATGTGATATCCTACATTATGTGCAAGGACCATTGAATGGCATTGTATATATAATAAAATATATATGGCTGCTATATATCCGAACGATTTGAAGCAAATTTTTCCATTGTGATTTTAAAGGCATAAAGTCTAAAATAAATATGGGAGTTATAAATAACTTTGACTCAATTTAAATCAGCATCGAAACATGCCATTATTGCTTCTTCTTCTTCGGCCGAATTTATATTGAAGAACTTCATAGAGATTCGAATTCGGTACACTTTTTCAGGCCTAGTTTCACAACCTTATCTTATCCATCATTTACATGATTTCAGACTAAAATATATCACATAGCTGCATATTTTTTTTAATAGCTGCCGTATTCCTTCTTCAGAACTTTATTGATAGATATAGTATATGAGAATTTTTCAACATACTGAATATTATTTTTTCTATTGGGAATTGTATTTTTCCCAACCCCACCCTAATGTACAAAAATTTGCCTCATTTTCCATTTTAAAACAAATTCTTAATCTCATATACACCCATACACATATAAACATTCTTGTTTCTATGCGAATGCACAATAGCGAACAACAACATCAAATAATAAAATTTTACAACAACAACAAAATGGGGTTCTATAACATGGTCAATTTTAACAGCATTTTACAAAAATACAACAAGTGCTACTTTAACATGGTCCCACTCCAAAAAACTGAAAAGAAATTCTGTAATGGGGGGGTTAGTACTTTATGTGAGTATGTGTCATGTTAAAAACAAAACAAAAACCCCGAAAACAAAATAATAAAAATAAAATTTTATAACAAAGAAGACACACAAACACACGATATTACATACAAATAGCATTAAACTAAATTTACATACACACATATACTCGCAATTTTACATAGATATAAAAACAACACGTAGATGGGATATGAATATTCATATGAAAGGATAAAAGTGGGAAAACTGGGGGAATCTACATGGTGTTTGAATATCCTAGCACATCTAGAACGTAACTACAGCAACAACAAAATGTTAATCAACACCCTGATTTAACAACATCACCAACTGGACCCTACGAACTACGAGTTGAAAAATATTATATTATGGTGGCAATGATTTGGTCGCCAACATGTATGGACCATGTTTAATTCATGTTGTAGTCAATTTTCGTTTGTCCATTATTCTTCCAAAAAAGAAGGGATGGTATTATCAGTTGGTCCATAGTCCAAAAAACAAAAGTTACAGAGAGATTATTTTCCTCACCTGGCCCCCTAAATGTATGATGAGGGGTATCCCATGAGGAGTAATATTTGATTTTCATAAACGCTCATACATTTTATGGACCAGGACCCCCCACCATAAGTTTCATATATTTAATGGGCCAGGAGCCACCACCATAAGGTGAAGTGTTAATTGTATTTTTGGGTTGGTAGAAAACTTCTTCGTATTCCATTCTCGATCTAAATTTTGCTATGGTCCTAAAATAACAAATAACATGGTCTAATTGTTTAATATTTTTAAGGTTATATCCGGATTTTCCAACCGAAGGGACCTTTATATAACATTCTGGGTTCCTAGAAGTTGAAAACATATTTGTCATAAAATTTTCGTTATGGGTTGACATATTCCTATATGGGGAATATGTCAATCCCGCCTATTTTCAGCATTTTGAAAAATTTTTGACTACTTTTTTAAGCAACCGCCATACAAAGTCCCTTGGAACTTTCAGTAGATTGCAGCTATTTGCCCCCACCATATTATAGAGGATATTAAACTTTCTGCCCGGCCGATTATAGGACAGCGTTTACATATTATATTCTGCATTTATATTTACATACATACATATATATTTTTTTTACATCTCCACCTTTTTGTCTATTTTAGCACTAATAATATTGTTTGTTTTTTCATCTCTTCCTCTTCCAGGTTTCACATAGATAAACGTTGTCAACACCGTTGTTCCTGGAAATGTTTGAGTATCGCCTTAATTCTAATATCAGTCGTCCTAACAGCCATGTTGGCATATTTTGCAGGTATGTAGCTTGAATGTTTATTTAGCAATTTCATTATAACAAAAAGTACAATGGATCCTTGGATTTACATTTAGTCTTATTATATCCGTATATATATTTTTTTTCTCTATCAAATATATGTGTGACCATTATGAATATGTAAACAACACATTCAGGAAGCATCTACATGATGTTATGTTTTTTTATTCTTCTTCTATCTCTTTTTTATGTTCAGCTTGTATGTCAGTCATGTTAAGAGGACATGCTTTTGTTCATCGCCGTAATCATCGCATGACTAGTCATGTCAGCCTTGTAACTAAACAGTTAGTTATATTCAAATAGTTTTAGATTAATTAAAACTAGTCGGAGATTAGCTGTGTGACATGTGTGTGTGTAGGAAGGATGGATGGATGGAAGGAAGGATGTGTATGTTTTGGGTCTTTGTTTGTATATGTTTGCCTAATGTGATTAACAAACACCAGTTACCATTTGTATTTGTTGTATTGTCATAGGTGTGGGTTATTTTTCATTGTTGAATGAGGGTTATTTCAAGGCAAAATAGACCTTCAAATATAAATATACATTGCAGCAAGGTAATATCGGAAAGAATATTAAGGTGGTACGTGTATAAAATACTTCCAAATATTCGTGGGAGACCCCATATTGTGGATCAGAATTAGATTGCTATGTCCGCCTGTTGAAATAACAATAGAGCTCGAAATTTTGCCCTGAGTTGACTATGCCATGTGCCATTATTTTTTATACCCTACACAACTATGTTATCAGGGTATTATAGCATTGTGCAGCCCCAAAAGTTTGTAACGCCGCGAAATATTGGTCCTAGACCCACCTTCAATTATACCGATCGTCATATCTCGACTAGCTGAGCCGATCTAGACATGTGTGTCCATCCGTCCGTCTGTCCATTATAATTTGTATACACGATACAGGCCACATTTATGGACCAATCTTCACGAAATTTTGCATGTAGGATGGGTTTTGGCCAATGAAGACCCCTATTGTGTTTGGTAAAGATCGGTTAATATTTAGGAGATGAAATGGACCAAATACTGAATTTTTGTCCGTTTTTCTGGTCGCTCCAGAGGCCACAACATCACAAAGAATTGGTCAACCTTTAAATTGATACCAATTATATGGTTGTATGTACTTTTGTGTGAGTTAAAATTACAATATTTGCATGGCTGCCCCTACAGAGATTTTATTTAGTAACCCATTACCACAATACATGGTTGAAATATAGCGCTGATGGCTTTGAAATTTTCCATGAGGTTCCAGTTATGGTCAAGGACAGCGCTTATAATGTTCGGTAATGATCAGATAATAATTTTGGGATAATGTGGACCGAAAACATATTTTTTTGTTTTCTTTCAAGTCGATCTATAGGCCACAATTATATGCCGAACATCACAGCACAACTCACGGTGAATGATCAGATAATAATTTTGGGATAAAGTGGACCGAAAACTTATTTTTTTGTTTTTTTTTTTTAAGTCGATTTATAGGCCACAATTATAAGCCGAACATCACAACACAATTCACGGTGAAGAGAATCTGGACAAGTAATTAGAAGGGCTTTCAGTGTAAGGAAGAGGTGCTGTTGGCCTCTAATTGGGCATGCGGGTGCAAATATCACGAAATATTGCCCAGGCTCTCCGTGGTAGTTGATTTCCGTGGTAGTTGTATGGGGTATTGTATGGTCGGCCCCGTCCGACTATACTGCTTAGCTCACTGGTTTTAAATAGGTTCTTTTATAAGTATAGCTCCATTGTACAGTTTCGTACGATTTAATGATATATGCCCCCGAAAAATGCTAGGTCTACCAAATTGAGGCTTGAATACCCTTTCACATAGTTTGACCAACGGTCGCCTGGTCAATAATATTTTTGAATTATGAGAGTTTATTTGAAAATTTATATTTGTTTTAAATGAATAAATTTTATCCAAATCTAAAAAAACTATAAGACCTTGTTTTGGCATTGTAGAAATCGAGGTCCCACTTTATTTTAAGTATATTAAAAATTTTTTAATCTAAGTGGTTGCAATGTGATATTTCTGCCTCTTACAGGATAAAAGACTAAAGATAAAAAAACCTTCGTATAGTTTGACCGAATGAATTTTAAAACAACTTTTTTTATTGAAATGGGATCTTATTGTAATATAGCTGCCCTATTTAGTGTCATACATGTTTAAAAATATATATCACCCATATATGATTGAAAACATCTTGTATATATTGGATGTGGTAGAGGTGTAAAATATAGTTTAGGGCTATTGTTTGCAGGACTCATATTTGGACCTCTTATCTATTACAATTCAAGTTTCAAATACGGCCAGCCAACTCGGTAATGGCTTCCACACCCCACCTAAATTTCCAATTAATTTTTAAAGTTATTTCCCAGGAAACACGTATCCTACTTATATTTATCCCGTAAAGCTTTTTGCATAAATTACCATAAATCCTGGCCCAAGGATGGTAGTGGTGGCGGTGTATGCTTTTTATTCCATGGCAATCTCTTTCACCTTTTTTTAAATGCTAATCTCATTAAAAATGTATGCTGACACACAAATATGAAAATGTGTAGGTAAGTGTGTATATCTCTAACACACACACAGATAGTTATATGACGGACATGTGTACATATCTGTTTAAATATGTGTTTATTTTGTTAATGAGAAGCTTTTTGTTATTAAACACGGATCTTGAATTCTACACTATCTAACTGTCTGCACGTCTGTCTATTCATTTAGTTGAATCGTTTCGTTTAGTTGTTTCGTTTTTTTTTCTTGCATACTTGTTTCGTAGGTATGTTTTTATGTTAAACAAACACTAATGCTTAATAACATATATGTGTGTTCGCGTGTGTGTGTGTGTGCGAATACACATGTAGATAACACACGTCCCATTTGGTATTATAACAACACTAATGCCATCTAATTTGACTTTATATTGTAGCAGGAATAGTTTTTAGCGGGGCAAAAACATGAACGTATTTCTATAGCAGCTTTTTTGCTAAGGTAACTATCATTGCTCGGCTGCAGAATAAATGCCAGATATTAAGGTTCATTGTAGTTTACATATTCTGCTCTTGTCATAATAATATGGCAGCGATGATGCTGATGATGACGAAAAAAGTCAATCTCAATTAACCTTTGTAAGAGGGAATGGTATTCATGGTGAAATGCAGGATTAAACACAAAAAGTAATGCGAAAATATTAAAACAAATTGAGGGTAGGGTATAATGAGAAATATAGACCTCTTCTCCTTTTCCAATGCTATTTCGATTTCCTGGTATAGCCTCCATATAATGGACCCGTCCAAGTGCAAACATATTTGCAGCAATTTTGTAATTTACATAGCCTCCATATGCAGCTAAAGTCCAATGTTAGGTATTTTAATTATGCTAAGGGTACCGGACGATTTTAGTTACTTCATAATGTGTACCTTTTAGGGAAGGGTATATAAGGTTCGGCTTTGCTTTACTAGTATTTTTTGCTAATAAAATACTTGCATGACCTCGGCGGTTAATCTTGAACATTATATGAACATTTCCATTCCACGAAACGAATCGTCGATCCTTTAGAGTTGAATAAACTTCTAAATGCGTACCTTTTAGGGAAGGGTATATAAGGCTCGACTTTGCTTTACTAGAATTTTTTACTGATTAAATACTTATATGACCTTGGCGGCCATTCAACGAAACGAATGCAAACTTCCGTTAATTAATTCGATCCCTTAGAATTGAATAAACGATGGTCATCAATCATGCTATATATTCTGGCTTGTTTTCAATATTAGTTCCAGGAAATAGAAAAATCAAAAATATATTCCACGAAGTTCATTTAATATTGTTCAACTTTATTTTCCATAACTTATTTACTGACCGAAATTCCCTGAAAATTCAAATCAAGTTGTTAAAGTTCTCATAAATATTGCTATCTCTTTTCCTCCATACCTTTACATTTGGAAGATAAATTAGTTTACTTGCCACCAAGATGATGACGAACATTAATTAATTTACGCACATAAATTATTTTAACACCATATAAATGTCATAGTTGTACAATTCAAAAAAAGTCTTACCACAAACTTTGGTTGCCAAGCTACCAACCACCTTGCTTGCCATTCCCCCTCTATCTCTCCATCAGTTGACAACGCATTGAAATACCAAGTGATGAGTGCAAAAATGAGAATAAACTCAATTAAACTTTTTCCGCAAAACGATGCTGTTGTTGTTAGAATTTGTTCTTATAATTTTTATTTTACCAACAACAACAACAATAAAACAGAAAGTTGTTGTACAATTTTTGGTAATCAATTAATGTCAATGACAGAAGGGGATTTGTTTTTGTTTAAATTAATTTCTTTATGTTACCAATAAAACAAAATGAACTAAAACAAATTTACGGAAACATTGACTTTTTTATGTTTTCATGTAGTTGAAAATCTGATATTAAATTTAAATAACATTTATTGGTAATTTTCCCCCAGCACTGTCTGGAATGAGATACGACGACGTCCATAAATTAAAATATAAATCTCTAAAAGTTTTTCCAGTCATTTCCATAGTGTGTACCCTTACTAAGTCTCATTCGTATCATTTCACGAACCCTAAACATTTAAACATTTAATTACTTGCCGTTTTATTAAATAAATTTCAATTAGCTCCACAATAAACCAGGCTATAAACATTATTGCTATAAAATTTCAGTTGATTTAGTGTCAAGCTCAAATTTAAGCAAAAATAAAAATTGTAATTTATTGTTGGACCCATGGTCGCCTGGAGCAATAAAATTTTTGAATTATGGAAGTTTATTTGAAATTTGATATTTTCCATTAATGACAAAATTTTAGGGGAAGGAGAGTGTTAATACAAAAAATGGAAAAATAATTTTGTTAAACCCCGATAAAATAACCCCTGGATCTTGATCAGCACCACGAAAAGGTTCTACACTATTTTAATTATGTTTTTGTTTTTAAAAAATGTGAGTTCTCAAAGCGATAAATTCCACCTTAAAGAAAATCTTCATAAATATTAGTACTTCTTTTGACACAGTAAAAATTCAGGCCCCGCACCATTTTAAAAATATTCAAAAGGGTTTTTAACAATAGACACACTGAAGATATAACATAATTCGAATTTATATATTTCTTTAATGAACAATTGACATTTTAGGGGATAGAGGGTTTTCAAAATCAGAAATTGAAAAATAATTTTGTTAGATTTTTTATAAAAATCAGAGGTCTATCTTGGTCTCAGTACACGCAGAACGGTCCACACAATTTTAATTATTTTGAATATACCAGCAAAATTTTTAAAATTTGGCGTTTTCAAAGCCACCTTAAAAAAATCGTTCACTATATGTCACTATTGAGTTCAAGCTCCCATTTAAGTATTATCAAAGCCTTAGTCGATTTTTCCAACCAATTTGAAAAATCATTTTTTAGATTTTAAGTATTTTCAAAGCCTTAGTCCAATTTTTCAAACCAAGTATTTGTATTTAGACATTTCGGTTCCTGTGAGGATAAAACAAATACTGGCGGGAAATGTCCATATGAGTTTTTTTTTTTTTGAGTCAATCTTTATACCCTACACAACTATGTTGTCAGGGTATTATAGCTTTGTGCAGCCCCAAGAGTTTGTAACGCGGCGAAATATTGGTCCTAGAACCACCTTTAAGTATACCGATCGTCTTATCTCGACTAGCTGAGTCGATCTAGCCATGTGTGTCCGTCTGTTCATTATAATATGTAAACACGATACAGGCCACAGTTATGGACTAATCTTCACGAAATTTTGCATGTAGGATGGGTTCTGGCCAATGAAGAGCCCAATTGTTTTTGGTAAAGATCGGTTAATATTTAGAGGATGAAATGGACCAAATACTTAGTTTTTGTCGGTTTTTCTGGTAGCTCCAGAGGCCGCAATTATGGGCCAAACATCTCAAATTTTTACATGGAGAAGGGGATAGAACCAAAGAATAAGCATGCCTGTTTTTAAAATGATCGGCCAATATAAAGCGGGTCAAATGGACCCTGACTTTTGTGTTGAAAAATGTATTGTGTTGAAAAATGTATTCTATAATGGCGTATATATTTACTCCTGAAGGACATAGACCCGAGAAGTTGATAGTATATCCAAGAGGATCGGTTGACCATTAAATTGATACCAATCATATTGTCGTAGGTACTCGGATGCGGGAGTTACACTTGTACTGATTATTAGTAATATTTTCTGACCTCTAGCCAGTAAAAAGTGTGCAACTATCGCGAAATATTGCCCAATCTCAGAATATAGAACAACAGAAAGTTAGATTTTCATGGAAGTTGTGTAGGGTATCATATGGTCGGCCCCGTCCGACTATACTGTTCCGCACACTGGTTTTTAGATCTTTTTTTTATAAAAATCGGGTTTTGCATATATTTGTTATATGTTTATCTTGGCCTTAGCATACGCAGAAATGACCCTAAAAGCCACATTGAAGAAATCGTTCACTATAAGTCACTTTAGAGGTCAAGCTCCCCTTTAAGTATTTAGTATTTTTAATTATTTTTGTTAGATTTTGTATAAACATTTGGTGTTCTCAAAGACAGCTTGAAAAAATCGTTCTCTATAAGCCCCATTTGAAATATTTTCAAGTCCTTAGCCGAAATTCCCATCCAATAGATTACAATATCACATTTTGGCTTCTGACAAAAAAATGTTCATATGAGTCGTTTATTTTGAAAGTTGTCCAAGACAATTTTTTCCAATTTTGAGATATTTAAAGGTTTGTGTTTGAATTGTTTGAAAAAAATTGTTATGTGGTATTAATTTTGTTGGTGGCCTTGTGCCCTTAAACATGATAGAATGTATAACTTAAAATGTTTAGTAAAATTTTCTAGGAAATAAAGATTTTTATCAGAAACGAAAATGGACCTAAACCTCTTTGAAAATAAGCGACTCATATGTCCATGCCCATATTTTTTAAATTTTTTTGCGGAACCATAATGTGCCTCCAAAGTTTAGGGTTTTTAAGAAAGCATTTCGACTAGATTATCTCTTCCTCTGCCGCTTTATGTTCTGCTACCAAACGCGATGTTTTTTCGACTTCGAAATATCCAAAGCAGACTAAACAACTGCTTTTCTTCACATCAAGTTACACCTCTGCTCTCCCAATACGCATTTGATATCTATTCATGAAAATGCCTGTCGTCTCAGCAGTTTCAAATATTTATGTGCATGGAGATAATTTTGAAAAAAAGGTTTCACTTTAAAATTTAAAACATATTCCACATCTAACTAAAAATAAATAAATAAAATAAAACTGAGACTGATATTCCCAACATCTAATTGTTTAATTTATATGTTATGTCCTTTGTCCTGGCAATTAGACAGCTATAAAAAAAACTCCCACATCATTTTATTACAAACAACATAATGTGTACATTAAATATAAAAAAAATCAGCAGACCGGCTAAATTTTGTTACACAAAAAAAAACAGGAGCATACTTTTAGGGAAAACAAAAAAAAAATCGTATCTCTGCTAAAAAGGAAAAACAATTTCATTAACAGAAAACTGACTTAGTGAGTAGATAAAGGCCAAAAAACGGAAGTGCTTTTGGGTTTGAGGGGACATCTTTTAAAATGTGTTGTTGTTGTCTTTTTATCACCAAGACAAAATGTTTGGGGCGTCCCTTTATATTGTTGGCCCTTCCACTTGTCTTTTAAAGTTATTGTGCCGCTTCTTGCCATTTTTGTTATATATGTATTTCTTCCCTTCTTGTTACTTGCTATTGTTGTAATTGCTTTAACTTGCAAAGTTGTAAATCACAGCAACAGACTAAAATAAAATAATAAAAAAAACAACAACAACAAAAGAAAATTCAACACCAAGTAAAGGCGAACGTCTCTGCCAGCCTTTACAGATAAAAGCATAAATGATGGCGAATTTGTTGGTGTTGTTATTGTAGTTGTTGTTGTTTGTTACTTGGCAGCTTTACTATGGTAACAAAATATAGGGTTGATAATAAATTGCATAAATATATGTATTCCCCTGTTATCCGCAAAAAAAAATCCAAAACTTCTTTACACAAAAGAAAGCCAGCACGAAAAAAATGCTTCAAAGATTCACTTTATCACAGTGACTGCTACCCCATGGTGCCATGCTGTTGTGTGTACTCAAGGTACCGGAGGGTGTTACAACAAAACCAAAACACTTTACGTTTTGGGTGTTGTCTTTGCACAAACCTTCAAACATAAATTTTTGGCTATCTGGTTTCAATGCACAGACTTTTAACGTTTTTCCTTGCAAAAATTCTCTATTTAGATTGATGTTGTTATAAAGGGGAGCTGCTAGGGGGTTTTGTGTGCAAAATGCACAAAAATTGTTAGTTACTTAACAAAGCTATTTTTTTTTTGCTTATGCTTGATGAGCACCACTACAAGCATTTTTGCCATAATTGTCTATTTTTTTGAAACTTTTGCCAAATTTGTGAAAATATTTCCCCACTCTCTCTCTTTTCTGTAAACTACAACGCAATAAGGAATTTTTAAGTATAGTGGTTATGGTGGTGGTGTTGTTGTTGTTGTTGTTGTCGATGGTAACAACATCACATACATTAAATCAGTGCAGACATGCGGGCACACACAAAATACTCGTTTAGTCATTAATTTATTTATACGCTCTGTCTCTCCGTGCAACCATATATACCAACAACCACAACATCTAAAACAGTAACAACAAAATATAAAGAGGAGGAAGAAGATGAAGGAGATGAGGAAAAAACCACCAGTTTAATGTAATGAAAAGTGTTGCATAGATAATTTTAAATTTTCTATGGTAATGATGCTGCATACTTTTAGGGGTTACCAAAATGTTTTCAGTCTTGCGATAATGGCAAAGCACAAACAAAAAAAAAACACCAGAACTTAAGCAGACTCACCAAGAGCTATGAACAATGGAGAACAATGAAACGTGATTATAACAACTTTATGCTATTAGAAACTAATTTAATTAGAAGTTGGTGTTGTTGTTGTTTTTGTTGCATTATGCGATATTATTTGAATATGGGATTTAATATGAGGGAAATTTTAAGCCGATTTTAAATGACGGATGAGAATTGATGGTGGTTGAAATTGCGTTCGATTTTTTTGTAATAGAAAATTTTAAAAAGTATGCTCAAAGACTTTAGAAAACACGTACATCTTCACAAACTTCATCGAGACGAATTATTTCATTATTAAGGAAATTTTCTAAGATATTCCTCAAAAAACAAAAAAAAAAAAAAAAAAAAATGTAGAAAATTGTTGTCTATTTGATAAAATGGGTCCATATTAAAAATTTTCTGTCAGAAGGTCACATATTCCTTGAGAACCTTAAAGTCTGGTCAGAAGTGCGGACAGGCCTTGAAAGGTATACAAATGAGGGTTGGTATTTTTATACCCTTCACCACACTGTGGTAAAGTGTATTATGTCTTTGTGCATATGTTTGTAAAAGGCAAAGGGAAACGAGATAAACATATGATTCCTTTTGAGAATATGCACAGAATCACTTTTTTAAGTCGATTTATGAATGTCCGTCCGTCTGTCTGTCCATGTTAAATTGAAAACAAAGTGCAGATCGCATTAATGATCCGAATTGGATGAAATTTGGCATAGGCACTTATTTGGGCCAAAGACGAACCTTATTGAAATTGGGAAAAATCGGTAAAGATTTAGATATACCTCCCATATATATTTTCGTCCGATTTAAGGTATATGGTATACCAAAGTCCCTATATACCTTTCGATTTGCACGAAATTTGGTATAGCATACTGAATTAGGTCTAGAATGATGTGTGCTAAATTTCGTGAAAATCGGTTCAGATTTAGATATAGCTGCCATATATAGTTTCGCCCGATTTTAGGTAAATAGTGCGCCAAAGTCCCTGAAAATCATTTGATTTGCACGAATTTTTACATAGTGTATTGAATTAAGTCTAGAATGACGTGTACTAAGTTTCGTGAAAATCGGTTCAGATTTAGATATAGCTACCATATATAGTTTCGTCCGATTTAAAGTAAATGGGTCTCCAAAGTCCCTATATATCGTTCGATTTGCACGAAATTTGGCACAGAGAACTAAATTAGGTTCAGAATTATGTATGCTAAGTTTCGCGAAAATCGGGTCAGATTTATATATTGCTCACATATATATTTTCGTCCGATTTAAAGTAAACGGGTCTCCAAAGTCCCTATATATCTTTCGATTTGCACGAAATTTGGCATAGAGAACTAAATTAGGTTCAGAATGATGTGTGCTAAGTTTCGCGAAAATCGGGTCAGTTTTATATATAGCTACCATATATATTTTCGTCCGATTTAAAGTAAATGGAGCACCAAAGTCCCTATATATCATTCGATGTGCACGAAATTTGGCATAGAGAACTAAATTAGGTTCAGAATGATGTGTGCTAAGTTTCGCGAAAATCGGTTCAGATTTGGGTATAGCTCCATATATAGTTTCGTTCGATTTAATGTAAATTGTGCACTAAAAACCAAAGATTGGCCGTCCCGCACACAATTTAGCTTAAAGTCTATTTAAAAAGTATGGAATAGATTGCAGAATGGCATGTGTAAGGATTGATGTTAGTCGGTTTACTTATAGATAAAGATCACATTTTTAAGTTCGTTCAATTTCATGTCAATGTTCCTTCGAAAAGACGACATCTGTAAAGATACATATGTAGAATATCCCCAAAGTGGTGATGTGTATCATATAGTCGGCCCAGTCCGACTTTACTACTTTCCTTACTGGTTTCTTTTGAGTATGTAAAATCCAACGTCTTTATCAAAATGTTTCTACTATTATATCCTTATCCTTCAAATAAACTGAATGACCTATAGCACGATTTATTTGTATAACTTTTCAAAGCTCCATCTTGTACATTTCTAGCTCAATTAGGATTTCAATAGAAAAACGGTCATGGCCAAATTGGCATACAATTTTATTCATATCCTAAATATATCACCATTTTTAAGACTCAAATTTTTTCTCCTGATTGTTATTTCAATATCGGCATAAAAATTGTCACCTTTAAAATTTTTCATTATTTTTTTTCTTTTTATATACTTCAAATAATAATTAAATAAGTCTCTGAGACAAATTGTATTAAAGTCTTCTTATTGTCCTCACGTTGTGATTTTAAAGACTGCCACTATCCCCAAAATTCCTTAGATAGTCTCTGACGGTATCCTTGGTTACCTTACCAGAATCCTTTGAATATTTAATGATATTATTATTGTTGTCAGTTGTTATTGTTGTTGTTGTAGGTTTGGTTATTATTGTTGTTGCTGCTGCTGCTGTCATTAAACATCATTATATTTAGCAAATTTTCAACTGTGGTAGACTGAAATATAATAACCTCTGCCTTGTTTTTTTCGTTCAGAATTGTCATTTACTTTTTACATAGAAACCAAATAACCAAAGAAACAACAACTTACTTTACCCAACATAAATGACATTACAAACCATAATGAGGTTTTGTATAACAGCAGCAACAACAACAACAACAACCCCAACACCATTACAACAAACTGACATTCTTATTCTCTATAGAGGATATAAAATCATGGCATGAAATGAACTCTTAACCAGTTGTGTTCGAAGGAAAGTTTAATTATTATGAGACCAATAAATATCAAAAACAACAACAACAGCAAAATAACAATAGCAAGCTTCAGTTGAAGTGGCAGCAACATGACAACAAAAATACGAGCAACAACAACAACAATCACAATAAAAAGTTTGGCATATTAAATTACGCAATTTATCTTTATTTGAGAACATTTTGCAACACAATTATATTTGAATTGCCTAAACAAGCAGCAAAGAGTAAAAAATGAAAGAAAAAACACCAAACGGCAACAATAAAGTTGTAGCAACCTTTAGGAATTGAATGAACAGCAAACAGTCTACCAAAGAGCCAGTCAAGCGCACAGTTAAAAAATCACTCCGCCCCCTTCACCACACAACAACAACATCAAAAGAAAGAGTTTTTTTGCTTCATTCATTTTATAAAAAATAATTTATTTCTTTAAGATTGAGGGGGTGTGTTTTTGCTTCTTTTTATTTGCTATTTATTTCTTTGCTATGAAGCCCCTTTCGAATGGAGTATGTTCCAGCAAAAAAACAACAGCAATATGTTTTTTTGTTGTCCTCGTTTTTTTATGGTTGCCCCACAAGAATTCTGGCATTTATTTCCGTCCTATTTATAGGAAACGGGAAGAAGTTATATTTTTATATTTTGTCTTGGTTAATTTTTGTTCGTTGTTGTTGCTGTAGTGACTTTTTCCTTTGTTGTGATTTTTTTTAAATTGTATTGTAAAAGGCCACGCAAAAAAGGGTTATGGAACGGTGTTGTTTGTCGGATACTTTTTTATATTTATATTGATGGTTGTTTTTCAAAAGTTTTCCTGTCTTTCAGAAAAAAAAACGAAAACTTTACAAACTTTAATTTGTTGTTGTGTTTTGTTGATGTGAGCAAGTTTTGATAGAGCCTTGGTGTTTTAATAAGAATTGGAATCGAAGTCTAACATGTTTTGAAATCTTTAATTCAAGATTGTCACAAACCGGTCTGCGGAAAGTTTTTTAGGGGAAACGAATTATCACAAGACAGACGCTCAGAATGGAAAATTCGCTAAAAGGGGGCCCATTTATTATCTACCAAGAACATAGAAAGTCTAATTGGAGCACGAATTCTATGTTTTATCAATTTTCTGTTAAGAATTTCCCTACACATCAAGAACACAGAGCAACAAATTGCTGTCGCTTTCGTTGAATAATGAATTCAAAATGTCTCAAATGGGCCGGGTTCTTTATATTGTGACCTAAGTCAAAATATGGACCTTAATTGAACATTTTTTGCAAGACCGCGGATTGACAAAGTACAGTCCATTTTGATGAAAGATTTTGGTCTTCCTTATGAGCTGGGGCATTCTCATTCATTCTAACAACATGGCCTGGCGAACGTAGTCGCTGCAGCTCGATGACTATGTCGATGTACGAGAATGTATGGTACAACTCATGGTTCTTTCGACTGCGATATAGATCTTTCAGAGAATTTTTCTCTCAAACACTCAATAAGTTGCATCATCTGCTTGACGTAGTGGATGACTGATAAAAACCATCGATCCTGATTGGCAAAGACCAGGCTTATAATCTTTCACCTTGTGTAGCTACTTTCATCACCTATTGAAATAGGGAGCTGATATTTGCAGTGAGTTATGGGCGAACTCTCTATAAAAAAACGGATTGACGCGTCGAGTTAGTTGCCCACACTCGGAAAACTCCTCCTACAATGAAAAAGCAACGAAATATGGACCAAGACCTTCCAAATACCTATGGAATCGTTATATGGTGGTTATGCCAATAAATTAATCTTTGTCAGGGATTTTCTGAGATTTTTGCTCGCCATTAAATTTGAATGTCAAATTACAGTCACTTTGGTTGTATCCTAAGATCTTCCAAATACCTCAAATGGTGCCGGACATTTATATGAGAGCTTTGTCAAAACGTGGATTTATTTATCTGCAAACAATATTTTTAACCACCAAGAAACCGGTATGAAAATTATTGCCAATTAAGTTGGAATATGCGATTAAGATCCTTAAAACACCTTAAATGAGGCGCTATATTCAATATTTTCTGCAATGATGTTTTTCTCCCTTCAAGAACTCAGAATTCCATTCACCTTTAATGGAAAATGTGTCTAAAGCCTTCAGAAATACTGAAAATGGAGCGGTGTTAAAACTTTCATCTTAGGAGTAGATCAAATGTATTTTTAAAATTTCAAAGCTCTATCTTTTGGTGGAGGCCCTATTTTAAATCGTATGAGTTATATTATTTTAGAATATTAGAATATCAAAAAATCGCATTTTGTGTTAAATAGTCCAAGAAAATAAGGACGAAAAGGACCCACAAGGCATCGAATTTGAAGCACGAAATATTCTACACATAATTTATTGAGACAGCATACATATCATGTAATAACAACCTGCAATAGCTTCAATCAAAGACATAGCATTACTTTATCAGAAATCATAGGGTTAACAGGAAATCCCGTCACAACTCAAAAATTTGACCTATAACGATTTTGCCTTTCTTGATTGTTCAATTACTCGCCAAGGGCTTTTATCCCCAATACGAATTTCATTTGCACGTATAATCTGGTTGCACATTGTTAGTATAGTTCGACATGGCCTCGAAAGGGGTTTTAATTTCAGCTATGTTTATCAGGGGCATCCACCACGTCACTAATTCTCACAGGTATATTCAGGGTTAGAATCGAATGCAAAAGGAATGAAAATTATTGAGTTCGCCTAATTTTCTCGGAGACTCGTTCACCTAATATGTAAATATTAACTGCTATTTGCCCCTAATGCAAATCTGAATACGTTAAACCAGAAGTAAAGAAAGCCCAAGAGGTAAATGAAGGTATGTAAGGTACCTCACAAGCGCCAAAGCTTTTTTCCAACCCCTTTACTTTGAAAAAAAGTTAACGGCCTTCTTCTTCACTCCATTCCATTTCAAAATAAAAAAACAACATATTTCTATTACTGTTTCCTAGTAACAATAATAGTAATAATAACAACAACAATTTATTTTAGCGTAAACAATTTTAAAGTTAGCATAAAGTTTTTCTTTTCTTTACTATTACTGTTTACATTTACAAAACTATGGAGGAGATCGGTGATTCTCGCAGCAGGGTATATCCTTTTTGTTAGGTCCGGGTTTCTTTCAACATGATATATACAATTTTTTATGTATATAAATGGCGGTTGTTGTCTTACAATGTCTTCCGGTTTCGTGGAGTTTTCGGTTTCTCTTTTCCTTTACTGCCTTTGGACAAAAAGAGCAAAAACTTCGAGGAGAGGGAGAGAGAGAAACGACTTAAAATTATTTGATAAAATTTATGTTGCTTAAATTTATGTCCCTCGAGACAATGGTAGTATCATGCTTTGGGTATATATATAAAAAATATAAAATTACATAAAAAAATGAACAACAACAATAACATAACACTAAAAATGAAAATTATTTAAACTCTCTAAACAATAATAAATAACATGGTTGGTGGAGACTGGTGACTGGGTTATAGCACCTTTACCAAGTTCCACGATTGTTGTTTGTGCTAAATGAAAATAAAAAAGAGAAGAAACCTTTAACTAATTGTGGTGTTTATGTGCGGTGGCATACTGTGGTGGCATTGTTGTGTCTGTTGTTGTTGTTGCTGCTGCTGTTGTTGTTCTTCTTCTGTTTTGTTTCTATTCATTGTGCTTGTTCTTTATGGCTCTGTTAAATACGTCACCTAAGTTTAAGGTGCGTTTGGAGCTATGAACCAAAAAAGCCATTTATTTTCGTAATCCTTTACCCGTTTCCTTTTTACCATTTTTTTTTATTTTTGTCATTTCCATGGTGTGTGGCTGGGGATGGACGAAGGGCGTGGGGATGATATTGTGTCCCTTTTAATATAATAGAATATTATGTTGGTTTGTTGGTCATTCGTTATGCTTGTCTTACTGTTACGTTTTCTTTTTTTTCGTTTTCTCCTATTTCCATCAAGAAAAAAGCTTATTTTGTGAAAATTGTTTTAAAGTAAAACTTTAGTGAATGCCATAACAAATATAACAAATGTTTGAAGAAAAGTTTGTTGTTGTTGTTTATGAATTGTCTAAAGTTTAAGGGTTATTCTGGAGTTTTTCGTTTGTACATTATTTGATAATGGGAGCTTGGGATTGTGAAGAATATAGGTTAGAACTGATTTAAGAGTTACACTCAATTCCCTCCACACTAAAATTTATAAGAGATCGCAATATACCTTTGACATTTTTCAAATATAATGCTACTTCTTCTAGGATGTTTGTTACAAAAAATGGGAGGTATCCATATAAGGGTCAGAACAATTTTTGGTATCTTGTTATTTGGTCCCCCGGGTTCGGAAATTTTTAAATAGAACTCCCTGTTGTAACATATCTCGGTAGTTCAAAATGGTTCTGGGTTGGTGAAAATCTTCATTATACCCTACACAACTATGTTGTCAGGGTATTATAGCTTTGTGCAGCCCCAAGAGCTTGTAACACCGCGAAATATTGGTCCTAGACCCACCTTTAAGTATACCGATCGTCATATCTCGATTAGCTGAGTCGATCCAGACATGTGTGTCCGTCCGTCTGTCTGTCCATTATAATTTGTAAACACGATACAGGCCACAGTTATGGACCAATCTTCATGAAATTTTGCATGTAGGATGGGTTGTGGCCAATGAAGACCCCTATTGTTTTTGGTAAAGATCGGTTAATATTTAGGGGATGAAATGGACCAAATACTAAATTTTTTTCGGGAAATTTTACATGGAGAAGGGTATCGGGCCAAATAATAAGCATGCATATTTTGATAAGGATCGGTCAATATTTAGCGGGTCAAATGGACCCTGACTTTTGTGTGAAAAATTACAAAATTTGTATTCTATTGCCTATATATTTGCCCCCTGAAGGTCATAGACCCGAGAAGTTGATTGTATATCCAAAAGAGTGGTTGACCTTTAAATTGATACCAATTATATGGTCGTAAGTACTCAGATGTGGGAGTTTCACTTAAATATTTACAGGTGCTTACGTATTCATGTATTATTTAGTAACCTATTACCACACTAGAAGACGGAAATATAGCGCTGATCGTTTTGAAATTTTGCATGAGGTTCTTGTTATGGTGAAGGACAACGCCTATAATTTTCGTTGATGATCAGAAAATAATATTGGGATGAAGTGGAACGAAAACTTAATTTTTATGTTTTTCGAGTCGATCTTTGGGCCACAATTGAAAGCCAAAAATCACAACACAACCCACGGTGAAGGAAATCTGAACAAGTAATTAGAAGGGCTGTACTGAATATTAGTAATAATAATATTTGTTGTCCTCCTAATAATAAGTGCAAATATGCGAAGTATTGCTGAGCTCAGAATGTAGTACCACAGAAAGTTAGATTTTCGTGGAAGTTGTGTAGGGTATCATATGGTCGGCCCCGTCCGACCATACTGCTCCGCTCACTGGTTTTCGGTCTATATTTAAGGTATTTTCAAAGTTCTATACGTATTTCTCAGCCGAATGGGCTGTAATTTGTCATTCCGGCTACATACAAGGCCTCAGCTGAATTTTCTATAACCACTTTATATTCCTTAATATGATATAAATCCTAATGGCAGAAAAGTTACTATGTAGATCGATGTTTTTGTATAGCCCTCAACTATAGATACTGACCGATTTCAGGTATCATATGGTGGAGCGTATAAAAAGTTCGGCTCGATCGAAATTAACGAAATTACATATTTATCTTTGAATTATAGGAAATATTGCTTCGAATTACATATTTAACACTGTGTCGGAATGATTGAACGATCGCATAAAAATATGAATTAATTTGCTTTCATTTCCCCAATATATAATTCTGTTTAAAAACTTATAATTTAAAAAAGTCAGCCCCATATCAGAACACATTACGTAATTTACTTCCTCTCTTTGTTTCCTTTGCAATTATCTCCCTTTTTAATTAAGAGTTTAGTTAGTAGAATATTTCTCTCAACCTCCAATTTTTTTTATTGGTAATTGAGTATTTTATACAATTTAAATCATCATATATAACCTCCTCTCTCACACCACCCTCGCTGTTACGTAATTACAAACGCATTCCGTAAAATGTCATTTAAATTTCATTCATTTGATATGCTCATTTCGCATTACTGACTAACTATATATAGGCACAATTCCTTAATGCATTGTGACCTAATTTTTTTCTTTCTCTGTTGTGACTCTGACGAATGACTTGAGAAGAAGAAGAAACAGCAGTAGGAGAGGGAAACGTCACCAAAAAGCCAGAAATTGCATTCTTTTTTTTGGTACAAAGAAATTCCATTAAATTTTCGATTTTTCCCCAAAAGAGGAATTCGTTAAGGAACTTTTTATGCTCAATGAGAATTTTGTTGGCATTTTTATGTGCTGCATTTGAAAGCCAGCAGATCAGTTTGGGGAAAAGGAGAAAATAGCTTTACAAAAAAGAAAAACAACAACAACAATATACCTAGGCATCCTTGAGAGTAACCACAAATTGACACAGAAAAGGACATCAATAATTTAATGGGATATGTCCAACTATAATGATTTCTGAGAAGAAAAACGAAACGTCCGGGTATCTAAGGAAGACAGAAATTGAATTGAAATTAAAACCAGAAATACACAAATTAAGAAATGTGGCATAATTGAAAGGGGACTTCTTTCCTCTCGGTGATGGCTTTCAGTTCAAAAATATGGGTTGTGAGAATATTTACCTTAAATGACAATAACAGATGTATTTGTTAATGGTAAAGGTACAAAAGCTATATGCATCCAGCCATCGAGTTCGGTATTTAACAGAGGGAAATGAAATGACATACTTTTCAAGCGGACGAAGAAGAAGATGAAAAAAAAAAAAAACAATAAACTATCACAACACAATGACAGCCTTATAGGATAGCCCATTCACATCACAAAATCAAAGTAAAGTCCAGGCCATTCGTCGGTGTGGTTAAGTTAAGAATAAAAATTGAAAAAAATGTCCCTTGCATCTCTCCTTGCTTGGCTACAATTCGTCATGGTATTGCATGGATATAACTGATGTGCAATTTTTAAACTACATTGTCAGTGTATGAGTCAGTCTATGGTTTTTTTTATTGAATGCAAGTGTGTGTATGTGTGTGTTGGTAACTATGACAATCCTGAAACAGAGCATAACGAGCGATACTCTTAAAAATCGATTAACCCATTTCCGATGCACTCTTCAAACAAGTACAACAGCAACAACGACAACTATACAATAACTACTGCAATGCGCATATTGCAACAGACTGTGGCAAATTGTTGGAACCACTCGTTTGTAGAGTACGAGAAAAACTTGCACACGCACACACAGAAACAAACGACACATCTCCATAGATACAATTACCAAATCCAGATGATGGGTACAGATGATGAAGATGATGACGTTATAAAATAAACGACAAACCCAATTACAAATAAACACATACGATACATAGTACGGTGTTGTGTATGTATTTATGTTGCAATAAGCCTATAAGGCATGCCAGGAAAGCTTATGTGACATTATTCAATTCAATTCTTTTGAAATGGAATACAAAAATCCGACATTCCAACTCTCAGAGGATTAACTCTTGGTGTAGTTAACGCAAAATAGAAGAATTTAAGTTGAAACATTTCAAATTCGAATGTATGGAGAATTGTGACAATAAATTCTGGGCGTTTCTGACGGCCTGGCAACATGCAGGAATATTTTTTTATATAGCGTACAACAGGACGATGAATATTACTAAAATTCAAATTTCCCAATAATTTTAGAGCTGACCTATTATTGTAAAACATAGAAATCTTATTTTTACCTACTAGATGTATCGACTATTTTTTAATATATAAAAATAATAATAATGTCCTTAAGTCCGGCAGAGTCTAATTTTTAATACTTTCAGACCTTTATTGGGCGGGATATGTTATTAAAAATTGTAGTAGTAGGTAAATGGTGCTAGGTTGATTTTTCTCAAGTCGCAGATTATCAGGTTGGGAAAACTTGGCTAGGAAATTCTACCTTCCGATAATTAATCATGGAAATACGTTTTTATATATCAGCAAAACGACGTGGGACTTAAATCCTCACCATACCAAAAAAATGTGGCGGGTTCTTTCTATGGTGGCTATGTCGAACTCGCAAATTACTCGAAATGCCATATTTGGGAAAACGCGACAAAATCTACATATTACTCAAAATGGAGCGGAACATGGACTTATGTTAAATTTTTTGTTTCCAAAATGCTTATCATCCTCCATTAGTCCGGAATGCAAATTACAGCACCTCCTGTGTGAAAATGCGGCAAAAACTTCTGACACAAAAAAATAAGCTTAGCTCCTCTATATATGTTATGTCGAAAAATTTATGTTATGGACCGCAAATGTTCAGAAAATGTTGATTTCACCCTCTGAGATCTACATATGAGTTTCATACCAAAAATCGACCTGTATTGAAAATGTGCTGCAAATTTCATGTTTACCCTCCAAGAACTCAGAATTCCTCTTCGCTGGCAAATGGCTGCAAAAACTTCAAGGCCGAAAAAATTTTAGAATATTTATTTGACAACTATGTCAAAGATGGACCTATATTGAATTTTTTACGCGATGAAAGTATTTTTATTCTCGAAGAGCGCATAAAGGGCATGAATGTTATGTACCGCAAATGTTCAGAAAATGTTGACTTCACCCTCTGAGAACCCGAAATGCTAAATTGCTGACAAGTCAGAGCACCTAAAATCTTCAAAATGAGACGGGATCTACATATGAGTTTCATGCCAAACAATTGACCTGTATTGAAAATGTTCTACAAATTTCATTTTTACCCTCCAAAAACTCAGAATACCTCTTCGGTGGCAAATGGCTGCAAAAACTTCAAGGCCGAAAAAATAGTAGAACATTTATTTGACAACTATGTCAACGATGGACCTATATTGAATTTTTTAGGCGATGAAAGTATTTTTACTCTCGAAGAGCACATAAAGGACATTTCTCTGAGGGAATATTGCTTCAAAATACCGAAAATGTGGCACTACCTTTTATAGGACCTAGGTCAAAACAACGAACTATACACAAAACGTAGAGCGTACTATTACCCATGAATGTGCCAAATGTCAAAGCTTTATCAATAATATTGCGAACTGTGCTGCAAATGTTATTTTTAACCGATATCGATATTATATGCTAATCACATTCTTGGTATATTAACTTCTTGGGATCTCCGACAAATATTTCGAGTTGTTGCAAACTGTACAACATACTAAATATGGACTTCGACTCATAATACAGGGTATAGAAATATATTCTATATATTTTGTAGAGTATTGGTGGCGTATGCGCAATACTGGTCCTTCAATGAAAAGTTGTTCATACGCTGCATGTTACCACATCTAACAAAATCCCTCTAACGCAGGCCTCTTAGAAAAAATGCTTTTATTTTTGAAAACAGTTTTGGAAATGATTCACGAATATTTTTCGAAAAAACCTTTTCCTATTTTTGGCGTATTTTTTTAAGAATATTTTTCCAACAACAATTCCTACTTTCCGTGCAGGTTTTTTTTAAGAATAATTCTACACGAACACAGATTTGATTTAATGAAATTTTCTCCTAAAAGTTGCAGAACAAATTATTTAAATTGTTAATTTACGAAAGTAAAACAAAACACCCCCTTTTCCTCCCCACAGAAAATAGCCAGTTTGCCAATTAACTTTCGCAAACTTAGTGAAGCATATTTGAATTCAATTTCACACTTTAGCAATTTTTTCGCATATAAATAAATTAATAACAGAAATGTGACACAACAACAAAAACACTACAACTACCAGCGAGTATATATATACAAAAATTGATTTTGTAGAGAAAGAAATCATATATGTTAATACCATCCAATTACGCAAAATAAGTTCAATTTTTTTCTACTTTTGGCCTTTGATATGCACAGGGGAAAAGTGATTTATTACATAGTCCAAAAAAAAAAAAAATATACAAACAAAAAATTCACGCACACATTGAAAACCTTGCAACGAAACATTTTTTATTATATTTATTCAATGACAACTTTTTATTGGTCCTTTATTTGTTACATTTCGCAGTAATGTAAATGTTTTAATATTTTTCGGTGTAGTTCAAAAGCTCAAGGGAGGCAATGTTAGTGTTGCTGGTGTTGTTGTTTGCTATTGCAATTCTGCTCGCATTACTATAGCCAAGCATTTTCATAGTTGGATGGCTGGCTGCACAATTTCCAGTCAACAACAGCAGCACAAGCATAAGCAACAACAACAATAAAACTCACACATACACACACATATACACATGTATGCATTAACAATGCACATGACACAGCCACATTATGCACTTGTGTCATCAATTTACAAAGTGACTTAAAATATAAATTAGGTCAACTACGAGGCTATGACTTTATACCATGGCAATGCCAGCCACACTTTTCAACTCTCAACATCCCCCCCCCACATCCCCACTCTTTCTCTCACCCCTCCTCACTCTCATGTGATCAGCATGCAATATTCTCTTGGTTATTTATCCAATTGAAGAGATTCTGATGCTACAGCTGGTGGTGGTAATGATGATGGTGGTGATGATGATGTGGATGTGGATGACAACGATGATGATGATGGTGATAGTGGTTCAATGCTTCCATAATAATACCAGTGATAGTTCTGATGATGTTACCACCACTGCCAAGTAGTACTTATATGGTAAATAAAATTCAATTTTAGCCATGTCTGTTTGTTTGTCAACTGTGACAAATATACTGCACACATACACACATATGTATATATGTTTTGCCGGAGAAAATAAATACTCATATACATCAAAAGATGTATCTTGTGAATAAAAAAAAATGTATGGACAAAATGCCTCAACAGCATTTAACTATAAAACTACTCAAATCAACATTTTGTTCAAAGTTAAGAGTATTGCAGGGCAGCAGTTGGCTTGCACTAAAAGTGGTCAAAATGACACGTTTTTTGTGTCAAGCCACCATCACTCATTTATAGGAAAAAATGAGGGATAAAATATCAAAGTGGTATATAAAAAAATATTTAATTTGAAGTTTAAAAAAATATATATTTCAGAATAAAAAAAATTGACTTTGGGCGGCAAGGAAAAACAATTTAAATTTTTCAAATAAAAATATTTAATAATAATAAAGACTTATATGGCACAACTTTTTTAGTTTTAAAGGAGGACTAGTTTCAGAACTCTAACTATGAATTTATAAAAGATATTTTAAGAATTACTGCCACGGTTTTTATGGAATATTTCAAAAATATACTAAGGACCATAAGAGTGTACTTTTTTAAAAAATATTTTCTGCAGCGATTTTTGAAAAAAAAAAAAAAATATTTTTTGTAGGAATGTCAGGGATAAAATGTGGATTTTAAAAGGATATTTTTTGTAGGACTGTCAGGGATATAAATGTGGATTTTTAAGGTCTGTATGACTATCAGCGTTTTTTGAAAGTATATTTTTTGTAGGAATGTCAGGCATATAAAAGTAGATTTTTTAAGGATATTTTTTTGTAGGACTGCCAGGGATATAAATGTTGATTTTTATACCCTCCACCATAGTATGGACGGTATATTAATTTTGCCATTCCGTTTGTAACTCATCGAAATATCCATTTCAGGGTAAAATTCTAAGACGATCTAGCCATGTCCGTCCGTCTGTCCGTCCGTCTGTTGTAATCACGCTATCTTCTGAAGGAATTAAGATAGGGAGCTGAAATTTTGCATAGAGTCGTCTTTTGAGTACGTTTTTCAACCGAATAAGCTGAAATTTGGTCGATTGAGTTAATGAACTATCCATGAACAATAACCCGCATTTAGGCCTAGCCCCTGTGTGGGAGGTATCATCTCTTCGAACCTGAACTAAGTTTGGAAGAAATAACAAGATAGGCACAGATTGGATGAAATCAAAATTTTCTGGAACGATTATTTTTGAAAATCCTATTTCTACCTTGAGATTTTCTATGAAAACTATTATCAATATGAGAGCAATTTTTTATTCATTTCATTGTGGAATGGTGGTACATATGTCCAATTACCTATGGGACAACTCTTTCCATTTTAATTCATCATTCATGGGCCTAAGAAAAAAAAAAACAAATTTAATATCACTGTTGAAAGGACACATTTTATATTCAACACCAAGAAGAAAATTGCATTGCATTACCATTTCTTAATTTGTTACGGTCTTTAAACACTCTAATTCCCCAATGCAATTTTCACACTTGTCTCTATCGTTCTCTATAAATGGACGAAAGGAATGAAATGAAAAAAAAAAAAAAACAACACACAAATGTCTCGTTTCCTAAAATCCCCTAAAAGTAGGCTTTTGTTCACAATGTGCCATCTACAGAAGATGAAAAGAAATCTTCTAAACGAAAGGATTCTTTGTGGTATGCCAGCATTCAGAGGCTGGCAGAAAATAGAGCCTATGAGAGTATTTTCATGCTAAAAAAGTTGAGGCGAATGTAACGTTCATTCAGCTACAGAAATGGGAAATGCAAATGAACAACATGAATGCAACCGCATGTTGTATGCCAGTCGTTTTTTTCGTTCGTTCGTTCGTTGTTCCTGGTCTGGACCAGACGGCATTCAACACAAAGCCAAAATGGACAAAAACGTTGAAGCAACACTAAAAAAAACACAGACACAACAATCCTCTGCGAAAGCAGATAAACGAAATGCATAAAATGTGTCACATTCCATTGTAGAGTTCTACACAAAAAGGGCAGCCCATGGGAAAAGGGTTTGAAGCGGGGCGTTTTTTTTTATTATTCTTCCAGCCACCAAGACACATTAGAATCAAATGATATGAATGGTGCTCTAAACAATTTCTAGTTTTCATTACTACTATGCGAACATTGCATATCTCTAGGGGTGGGTATGCAAAGTTTAATTCACTCAGTAAAAAGGGTAAGACTACTGACTTTTGTAAAATTGTCTCCCAAAACAGAGCTTTACTTTAACCAACAGATGACGATGACAACAAATGCCATGCGGCTTTCAGGCAAACTATTCAGGCATATTGCACATTTTCAGGCAAAAGCCCTATTTCAAATTCCAAAAAAAATTGCATACCTATAGGTCTACTGTAGTATTGTGCATTTTATAAATGCAAATAGAACTGGGAAAAATGCAGGTTTTATTGGAAAATTCCACTGAAGGGAAGCTTTACAATTGGATTGGCAATAACACTAGGAAAGGAATGAAATGATGATCGGGAAAAAAGTTTGTTATATTTTCTCCGGTAAAGGTTTTATTCGATTGTCATAGAAATTACAATTGTATGAAGTTTTTCTATAAAATTCTGGCAAAAACTAAATGATTTTTAAACCACTATAATTTGATCTTTTTTTCTTCGAAAATTATTGGTAAAAATTTAAATTTTTAAATAAATCTTAAAATTTATTTTGTTTTTTTTTTTATTCTGTCTGCTAATGTCATGCCATCCGTTATTTCTCGTCTGTTTCGGTTTTTTTCTTGGTGTCACATGACATTATCCTTTGCTGTCAGCATATTGCCATTGCCGCCACATTGTCATCAGCAGTGAGTGTCTGTGCCGCCCGCTTAAATTTCGTTGATAATTTGTCCTTTGCTTCACAAAGCTGAGAATGACATCGTTTTGGGGTTTTTGTCCTTTTAAAAATATTCACCATTGTTGTTGTTATTGCTGCTGCAGCTGCCATTAAAACTTCTAAGCTCTTTGAGAAGCCTTGAGTTTTGTGAAATGGCGTTCTATACATTGTATTAGATGGGCAGAAGGAAGAGGACGGGCGGTTTGTGTTATGTGGCCTTTTTGTGGGTGGCACACGCATTATGTAGCAGTTTTTTGTTGTCCTTCGCAACAAAGGGTATATTAATGCCAAGCAGATTTTTTGTTATTTTTGTATTTGGTTATGATATTGTTAAGGGCGAATGATTGAGAAATAATGTGGTTTGTCAAAGCAGTGGCGGAAGGATGTGTCTTAAGATCACAAAATAATTGATGTTAACAGAGTTTTGTAATTTGTTAAACTCTTTTCTATAAGTAAAAAATATATATTGATCAGATTAGACTTCTATGTTAATTAAGCCATGTCCGTCGGTCGGTTGAAAACCCTATATTGCTGGCAGTATTAAAGATAGTCATTTTAAATTTTGAAAATACATTTCCAGCATGTTGGGTACTGAATATGTGCTATTCCAATCTATGTTTTGGTATGGCCCCTTATAACAGCCCTACCCCAATATTAGGATTTTTGGGCATTTTAGGCATGCTTTGCAATCGAATATTCTGCAATTTTCTATTTTAGGTGAATCGAGTAGCAAACCTTTTTAATAAAAATTATAAGTACCCTCTTGAGGGTATGACTTATATAAGGGTACCTTCCATATTTCGGTATCTTGGGCGAGTTTGATTTTTTATAAGTTCTTCACCCGGTTTGGGCACCGATTTAATATGATGGCTTTTCATATTAATTAAATCCCTATCAAAAAAAAAATAAATAGATAAATAAAAATTGACCCATGTTTCGTGGTTACCCCCTATAAGGGCATCCAAGAGATTTGGCTTAATTTTAGTTTTAGGTTATCATTGGGTGCAAAACCCTTCTGCCAAAAATCAATATCAATCCTCTTTTCGGCATAGCTTTTGCCTTTTCGCTACATTGAATGGTGAGGTCTAATTTTCCCACACAAAATGGCCCTTGTTTTGACATCGCATTTTTCCACGAAGTACCTGCAATGTAGCATTTCCTGGTTATTGAAAGGTGAAGGCCCTTGTTTTGCATCGCTGCCATCTCCCCATTTTCCGAATTTTTCAGGACTTAGCAACATTTTCCCGAAAGTAACTGGAATTTAACACTGCGGTTTTTTCGAAATGACGTAACTTATCAGTATAGATCCGTGTTTCGACACAGCACCCATATATAGAGGAATTAAGCACTGTGGGTTTTTCGAAGTGGCGTAACTTATCAGTATAGATCCGTGTTTCGACATAGCACCCATATATAGAGAAATTGAGCACTGCGGGATTTTTAGAAATGGCGTATCTTATCAGTATAGATCCTTGTTTCGACATAGCACCCATATACAGAGATCCCAACCATTGTTAGTCGGTTTTAACCGAATTTTTCCATATAAAATATTTTGGCATTACAAACACAAAGGTTTTGGCCTCATTTTCAATATTTGAAAAAGGTTTTGTCCAATTTTACCTCCGAATAAAATGCAATTTGGGACTTGGGATTCCCGGTAAAAAAATAATTTATTTCCAGTAAAGGTCCTGCTCAATTTTCAGTTTTTCTTGTATTTTAAGAGTGAGATTTAAAATCGGTGCCAAGACCGATCCGTAGGTATTATTCCCGAAGTAATATCTGTCCATTTAATAAAAATCTCTCTCCCTATATACATTGTTCTTCGGCCCCGATTCTACCACAAAATTTTTAAAGCTAACATGCAGATAAATTCCATGTAGAACAAGTATCATCCAAATGCCACTCAGTGTAGAACCCCTTTTGATGAAAGGAAAAACATGTTTTTTATTGTGGTAATTTAGGCGCCCCAGCAAGATAGCGTTTGCCATGAAAATGTAACTGTGAAATCTCAAAGAGGAAGCAGAGATAGAAACATACAGCCACAAAGTGTTACAAAGCATTTAGTGGTGGTGCTGCTGATGATTGAGCCGCTCAGGCCTTGTTAGTGTTGCAATTATCAGCCTTAAAGTATGTCATGAATACTAATATCCTTGTAGTCGACAATTGTTCTCTATTTTTGTTTGTTTGTTAGCAATTTATTTGTGGATTTTCGAGAGTTTTTAATTAGTGGTGGAAAAATACTAGAACAATGCCACCAAATGATTATAATTTTTTGCGGGTTTTTATAGCTGTGTTTTTTTTTCTAATAATTAGTTGCAATGTCATGATTTTGTTCATGTTGATATTCATTAGCCTAGTTTTAAATGCAGAAGAAAATAGCTTTTTTGTGATTGAAATGAACATTTTCGGTGACAGCAGCTGACCTTCACCTGTGCTTAATTAATGGTTTTTATTTGTTTAACTTCATTTTTTGGAAATCAATTTCATCGATTACTTGTATTCGTTTTTTATCGAAAATTACTTGATTTTCGCCTCTTATTAATTATTTCGTTTTTATTTTTTTATTTTCTCTTAATTATTGATGCCATAGTAAATTTGCTTTTATAAAAAGAGAAATTTCAATGAAATCAAGAAAAAAATCTTTAATTAAAAATATCCACATGCATTACAGTGTAAAGATGGTATTGGTATTTCTTTCCCCGTTCTGATATTGTTGATAGTTATATGCTTCAGCATATATGTATATGGGTATGTGTCATGACAGACAAACAATTTAATCACAGTTTTACGAAAAGTTTTATCAATAAAAACTCATTTGGCAAAAGTAAAGGGAAATATAATTTGCAGAAGGCAAGGCAGAACAAGAAACCAGAAAAAAATATGTAACGCTTTGTGTATCCTCGCGGCAAGGCCATCAACACACTATTGCCTGAAAGTATGCAATGCGTCGCTCGAGGATGTGCGGTATATAACATTCCATTCCACAAGGACAGCATACATACGTGTATATTCAATGATCAAATCCACGAGAAGGAAATTTCTTCTATATATATGTATATACATATATATATATATATGTGTGGTTGAAGGATGCTGGTCCAATGATCAAAACCACAAGAAGAAGATTTTGTCACTTCCCATACATGTGTGTGTGTGTGTGAGTGAGTAGTTGAAGGGTAGTGGTAATGAAGACACTGCCATCTATGGCAAAAGGATAAAGTTTGGGTTACCACTACAAGCTTAAGCAACACTTGCTTAATGTGTTCACTAACATTTTTCGCCAACTTTCTGGGGGAAACACTTGCCAGGATTGTGTCTGTGTAGCACAGAGTATGTATGTGTGTGTGTTTGTCACTACAAATTTCGTCATTTCATTTCTAATTAAGCGACAGTAATTTTTGCATTGTCTTTATTGTTGGTGTTGCTGTTTCGGTGGCTGTTCGGTTGGCTGCTTGATTATGGTTAAAATGCCACAAGGGTTACGCGCTTTGGAATTCACCATTCACATCATCTGGTTGTTTTTTTTTTTTTGCTGTAGTTCTCGTTGTTGTTGTTATTGCCTTGCCACTGTTCTTGTCATTTGGTTTTCGACAAATTACCAACACTTGAAATGCCAAACTTTTAATTGAATTTAAATTGCAACATCATAGCACGAAAAATTTGAATGGCATGCCACAGACACAGACTCATCGAGTTCTCTCCAACATCAAATGGAAAATAAAAATTTTAAATTATTTTGAAAAAAAAATTAAAACATTTTTATGAAATGAAAAACTATTCGTTTTAGCCAGTAACATTTTTTTTGTTATTTAGTAATGCCACGAATTGTAGTTCAAAAAAAGAAGATACCACCACTATCATGAAATTAAATGAAAATATTTGACCAAATTCAGTTACTGTACCATCATAGTAAAATTTTTTGTTGTTGTTGTGTGGAGTATTTTTTTCGTTTTTTGCCAGAGGTACAAGGCATTCAATTCAATTTCTGTATACTGAATTTTTACCTCAAATGTTAGAATTGTTGTTGGAGCAGAAATTTGTTGTTGTTGTGTGTGTGTGTTTTTTTTTTGGCAGAGTGTAAAATTTGCTAAAATTGCATTCTTTTGTGGTTTTACGTTTCCAATGTGATTGTTGTTGTTTTTTACTCTTCTTCTTCTCGGCATTCATTTCACTTGAAAATCTACCAATAAACAGAAAAATATCCAGCCATCAAAAGTGTATCCTCCAAACCAAGCAACTAACCAATCACACAAATACGACTAGGACATAGATGCTAGATTCAAGATGACTTCGCAATGTACTAGTGGGATAACATAGAGTGGGTCGAAAGGAGTGTGCTATAATTAGAATTAAACACTTTAGAGATATTTTGAAAAAGGGTCTTGTCCTGAGAATAAAATTCCCTAGAAATACTTCTGGATTTTGGAATATATTGCAGTATTTTCTGGCTGCAGAAGACTTAGAGATATTTGATTTTTGTCAGACTACCGAAGTCATTGAGATTTTAATCAAATAAAAAATGTCCAGTGGACTTATTTTTATAGTGGGAGCCGCAATAATTTCCTGCTGTAGAAAAAGTACAGGTCGTATATGTTTTATATTAAAATACTAGTCAACATAAGATCTCATATTTTTGACAGATATGTTTCCCAGAAGGCCCATAATTTATTCCCATTGTCATGAAAGACTTGTAGGTTCACCGATTTGTAGAGCCCGTCTAGTGGCCATTTTTCCTATACCGAAGTCCTAGAAGAACATTTTTCTTATATTTGTAAATTTTAGACTTCAGGTTATTTATTTTCTAGAGAAGATTGACAAAATATATATTTTCCATGAAAGACTTCGATTTAATTTGTTTATAAGAGCTTGACTAGAAGTTATAATTCTTACCGCCGAAGACTTGCAGAACTTCTTTGGATCAGAGAAACATCAAAGGACTTCTTCCGACTATATAGATCATGTTTTCTTGATAAAACCCAGGAGTCGTTTTTTACTATGGCCTATTCGATAGCTGTAAACTTCCCTAGACTTAAGGTACAATTTATTATCAAAAACGAGGCCTAAAGCTTCTTTTATTTGCGGAAGGATACCTGCGGTCATATATTTTCTAGATACAACCATGAATACGGCTATTTGCAGTGGACTAAATCTAAATAAAAAGATGCCGTCTAAATTTTATGTTTCATATATTTAGCAGGAAACCTCTGTTATATTCTATTTGGAATATAAGGCCCAGGTGTATTTTATTTTCTAGAGGCATAGTTGTGTCCTTTTAGACCAGAGTCTGTGCTATTGTAAAGCTAGAGTTACCCTGTTTTCCTGTAAAAAAAAACTTACATCTCCTCTAAATTAAAAATATGGCTAGAATACTTCTATCTGACCTAGTAAAAATATAGAGATTTATATATACTGTCGATGGAATACCTTGATATCTTATAATTACAACTCATTTATTTGTTCTAGTAGACCTAGTGCTCCAGATAAATATCATTGGCAATCTTAAGGACTTCCTGTCATCCAACGTTGCTGTAAACAAATTCGGATCTCCTCTATATTCCAAAGATGCCCAGAAGATTTCCATAGAGCGTAGAGGCCTTGTGTTACATTTAAAAGCCTTAAGATCCTACAAGACCTTAACATATGCCATTATCTGTCAAAGATCCAAATGTCAATCGGTTACCAATATTCATCAAAAATTAATTTACGTTTACCGCTATTTATATACTCCCCTATATTCAATGAAATTGTTCAATTCTCTCTATTTTTTTTTTGTGGGAATTCCCTAGCTCCTTTGTCAATAAATATTTACCACTATGTGGAAGCTGTTCTGTCGATAGGTGTATGTACGAAATTGTGTTTGTCTCTCGTATGCATGTGGCCGGTCAATATATACATGGAGGAATTACAATTGAAATTGCTAGTCGTTCTTTTCTTCTTTTTTGTGAGGGTACAATCTTCTATCGAACATATAAAACTTGATGCCTTTTTGTTTTGATGATACCTCACTTTATTTAAACTCCTTGCCATGTCTCTGTGTAGCGTGAGTGTGTGAGTGAAACTAAAAAATCTACTACTTTTATTTATTCTATACCTTTCGTTCTCAACAGCATTTGTTTTGTGTTACTTTTTTTGTTTTCTCTAGAATTCTTTCAACAAAAATTGGAGTCTGGTTGTGTATATACACATACATATACACCACATAACTATGTATGTGTGGAGTTTTAATGCTTTTAAAATTGTATTGCATACTTTGAGGTGTGTTGTAAAAATTTTACACCATGATTGTTGTTTGGCAGTAACACTTCAGCCGACTATTTTTCGTTCATTTTTTTCTATTCTCTTTCTTTCTTTCGTTCTCATTGTTCCTAACATCCAGAACCAGACATATCACACTTCAAAATGGTTATTTTGGTAATACCCAAGTTTAGAACAACATGCCACACGTTCGATGAAAGAAAAAAATTGCATTTATTTGGAAATTAAATTTCTGATTTAATTGCTTGGTATTCCATTTGAAAAAAAAATACTGAGTATTTGGGGAGTAGTTTTGCAGACAAAAAGGGGGAAAAATGTTAAATCGATTTTGATTGCAGGAAGGAACAATTTGATTGCAGGAAGGAACAATTAAAATTTGTTCCCATTTAGGGCTTTACATTGAAGTGAGAATGGAAAGGTGATTTAAAGGAATTAAGTTAATAATATTTTTAGAATGTTTTTAATCTCAGATATTAAAAAAATATTGTAATTTATTATAAAAAAGGTTCTGAAAGTGTAACTCTTTATAACAGAACACATTTAGGTCCTGCATACTAAATTAAATTTGAACTTAAAGCACACTCTGTGGTTCAATTTAAAGTCTTTGTTAAATATGTCAAAACCATGATTGGGTATGTATTTGTGTTTCATGTGCCTGGCAAATATATATGCACACATATGTATGTACAACGGTTTAAATTTTGTAAGCAAATACATTTTATGGTTTTATGTGAACATGGTACACACAACACCCATACACTTAAAAGGCTCATTTGCAATATAACCACATTTAACTCCATCACACTCTATTCACACATACATACATGTATACATACACATATCCATAGGCATTGATACTTCTTTGTAATTCTGCAAATTAAAATGTTCAATATTTATTTCCCTAATTTGAAATTGCTGTGGTAAGCAAAATTTTCAACTAAATGCAAGAGACATTAGACTTTTCATCACACACACATACAAATATGAGTGTATATCTACAATGTGTTTAGATATGTTTAACCGTAAAACCAATCACAACAAATATTTATGACTTTAATTCAAATATATGCCTCTTCATTCGATCGTTCATTCGTTCGGTAAAAATATGTATTTTTGGCATAATTTTCAAAAGAAATTTACCCAGCTCTCACTTGGGAATAGTTCCTCGTATGAAGACATAGATTCTATGTGGGAGATATTCAAATATTTTGTTGTGTCATAAAATGTTCAATTTTAATTGGAAATATTTTGATTATTCGATATTTTGTGGTAATATTTTCTAGACAAATGTATGACAATATTTTCTGGGTCTCCCCCTGTTGCTTAATGTAAATCTTACAGGAAATGTGTGAGATGTTTTTAATTGCATGAATATTTGTTTGAGTTGGGTTCTAGGGAATTTAACAAACAAAGTGCATATAAATATTTGTGCAATCAATGAGAATCTAAAAATCAACGCTTTATGAAGGTTCGAAAAAATTATTTAAAATATAAAGGCCTTGAAAGATTATTAAAAAAAGTAAATACCTTCCAGAAATTATTTTAAAATTTGAGCATTTTAAAAGATCGGAACAAATTATTTAAACAATCAATGATTTGTAAAGGTCGTCCAAAATTTATTTTAAACAATACAACCCTTTTACAGATTGTGAAAAAATATGTAAAGTTAATACTAATCCAAACCATCCTAAGGTCCACAAAATTTATTTAAACAATAAAAGCATTCCAAGGCTTCAAAAAAATCTTTAAAAAATCTATGCCTAATGTAGAATTTGAAAAAGCTATTTAAAAAATGCACGCCTTATAAAGACCGTGACAAAATAATTTTAAAATTTCTGAAAAAAATATTTAAATAAATTCAAGCCTTTTAAAGATTATGAAGGAAAATATTTGAAAATCCAGGCCTCATAGAGCTCAGAAAAAATATTTCAAAAATCCTTGAGGCATGGATTTTTGTGAGGCAAAAATATCCATAAAGTTGTTATATATGTTGAATAAGTACTGAGATAGAAAATATATAAAATTAAAAAAATCGATGCCTTATGAAGAATCTGAAAAAGCTAATTAAAAAAATGTACGCCTTATAAAGACTGTGACAGAAGAATTTTAAAATTTCTGAAAAAATATTTAAATAAATCCAAGCCTTTTAAAGATTATGAAGGAAAATATTTGAAAATCCAGGCCTCATAGAGCTCAGAAAAAATATTTCAAAAATCCTTGAGGCATGGATTTTTGAGGCATAGAAAATATTTAAAAATCCACGCTTATCAAGCTCAAAAAATATTTCTAAAATCCATGCCTCATAGAGCTCAGATTTTTTTTTCAAAAATCCATGCCTCAAAGGCTTAGAAAATATTAAAAATTTCACCCTTATAAAGCTCAAAAAATATTTCTAAAATCCATGCCTCATAGAGCTCAGATTTTTTTTCGAATATCCACGCCTCTAAAATATTGTTTAAAAATCCTCGTATATTTCGAAACTCAACGTCTCTAAAAAACTGTCTAACAAAACTCCACTTCTGAAAAATCTATTTCAAAAATCCACGCGTTACAAGGGCTCTGAGGAAATGTATTTCAAAAATCCACGCCTTATAAGGTCTTTGAAGAAATATATTTCAAAAATCCACGCCTTTTAAGGGCTCTGAAGAAATATATTTCAAAAGTCCACGCCTTATAATGGTTCTGAAAAAATATATTTCAAATATTCACGCCCTAAAAAAATATTTTAAAAATCCAAGCGTTCTAAAGGACCTCAAAAATTAAATTTAATAACCAACGCCTTTTCTAGGACCTCAAAAATTATATTCAATAACCCAGACCTTTTCTAGGACCTCAAAAGTTCATTTTTTAGAATCTATGCCTTCTCAAAAATGATTTTTTAGAATCAATACCTTCTCAATGACCTTAAAAATATACTTCTTGGCATCCACGCCTTCTCAGGGGCTAAAAAGATACGTCTTAGCATCAACGCCTTCTCAGGAACTAAAAAAGATACTGTTTCGAATCTACGCCTTCTCATTGATCTCAAAACTTACCTTTAATAACCCATTTTTTAGAATCTATGCCTTCTCAGGACCTGAAAAATGATTCTTTAGAATCTATACCTTCTCAATGACCTTAAAAATATACTTCTTGGCATCCACGCCTTCTCAGGGTCTAAAAAGAGACATCTTAGCCTCCACGCCTTCTCAGGAACTAAAAAATATACTGTTTACTGTCTACGCCTTCTCATTGATCTCAAAAACCTACTTTTAATAACCCACCCCTTCTGAAGGACCCCAAATGAAATTACTTTTTAGAATCCATGCCTATTCAAGGACCTAAGACGTTGCTTTTAATAACCCACCACAAAAAAATAATTTCCATGCCTTCGTAAGGACCTCCAAAAATTAATTATAATAATACATGCCTTCTCAAGGACCTCCAGGAAATTTTTTAAAAATTCACGCTTTCTCAAGAACCTCAAAAAATATTTTAAAAATTCAGTTTTTGACAAATTTAATATACACCCAACTTATGTCTAGGCAATTGTTGTCCTTTTTTATTTTCCCCCATTTTAACGCTCATCCCTTTATCCTACTTGTATTGAATTTCAAACCAAATCAAATCGAAGTCTTCAAAGTTTACTAAAATAAATATTGCTCTTGTAAAAGTACTTTTGCTTGCCGTTTACTAACTAAAAGTTATGTTAGTTCTTGTCTTGGCAATGGGACAAGCTATTAGAAGAGCAAAGGCATCGATTACCAGTGCCATGAGCAAAGAAACGCTTAGAATTATTAGAAAAAAATGAAACAACTTTTCGAAAGCAGTTTTGTAAAACAAAACAGCTTGGAGCTAAGAGAAAAAAACTGAATTGGTACTTTTTCCCTTTTCATGGTGAACTCTTCGGCACATAAACTTTACAAATCACAAAAAAAGGAGAAAAGAAAAACTTAACAGGACCTCTTTCAAAAGGCTTAAAGTTTATTATATTTAACACTTGCTAGGCTTTAGTAGGAAAATGTTTTCTTTGGAAACGGAAGAAACTTAAAGGAATATATATGCAATAGGAAGTTGGAGAAGTAGTCATAAGGGGGTGAAGTAAAATGCATTAATACTTTCTACGATTTCAGTATTAAAAATTTCCGCAGAGCGTAAGTCTGCATGGGAACCGAATGGTGTCTAAGGAAATGAGAAATTTATTTATAATGTCAAAGTTTTCTTTTCCTTTGCCATATATACACCCATCGCGGAAACCATACCTCTCGTAAGTAGTTTCCAATAAAAATGACAGGATATCTGGGTAGAAAAGACACAAACGCACACCCAAACACTCACAAAGTTTTTCTTTCCGTTAACTTCCTTTTATTGCTATTATCACAGTGAAATAACAATAACGGCGTCAATGTCTAACACTATCACACAATATGCAGTGCTATGCAACCCACCATTTCCGGCTGGACGGCCAGCCGAGGCGACCCGCCATATCCTTAAATTCATTTCAATAATAAAAAATATTGTCGCCGCCGACATTACCGGCATTACTTTCCAAGCAAAGATCCTTTTTGTGCCATTACAACTGGTTGCATTTTTGCCATTATCATCAACATCACGGTCGGCGTCGGCGACGTTGTAGTCATCGTCATCAACATCATTTGGCTGGTGTTAGCCAAACCAACAAACACAATTTCCGTTAAACATGGCTAACATTTAAACTAAAACTTATGGTGAATGATATTTATGAATGCATAAAACTGAAGTGGTCAAAGGCCAACAAATAAGCAAGGATTTAACAAGACCTCGCTGTGACTTTTTTAGTATGCCCTGCTTAGAAGGGGTGGGAAAGGAGTCCTACAACAAATGATAAAAGGAAATGCCATGAATACTAAAAGACTTAGTTAATAAAGAAAATAAGAAAAAAAAAAAACAACAACAAGAAGTAAAAAAGTAGTTGTAAAGTTTTAGTAATTGAGAACAAAGAAATAAAACAGGACAAAAAAAAAAGTTTAATAATAGAATTTGTAGCAAGGATTAAAGGAAGAAGAAACAAGGAGTGGAGTTAAAATCCCGAAAAGAATGAATTTTAAAGATGTTACTTAAAAAATATATTTTTCAGAGTGAAAATCGAATTATATATTCTGCAAAAAAAAAAAAAAAAATAGATCAGGCTAACAAAGTGTATTCAGACAATTTCCAATGAGAGAGAGAGCGAAAGAATTTTGTATTTTTAGTTTCTATTTTTGCCCATTTGATTTGTCAGCCCTCAAGATACGCTACAGTTGTGTGTGTGTGTGTTTGTGCCTGTATGTCGCACACACCTTTGCAAATAAATGGCAACTGTATACACTTTTGTCGTGTTGTTCATTCAATTGTAAACACCATTTACTTTGTATTGCATTGTGGGTTGTTATGACAGCCCCTTAAATAAACAATTTCCCCCTCATTTGAAAAGGGAATATTAGGAAATAAAGGATGGAGAGGGTTACACTTTATGTAAACATTTTGAACAAATATTAACACCAGTAAAGATGACAAGGGCAAGGAAACATGTACTTTTGGTGTATGTATTTTAAAGCAATTGTCCTTTACGTCACCATGTGTATTTAATGTGGCCTATAGGATTGAAACAAAGAAATGTGGTATATCGTTGAGTTTTTTTTTTCGGAGGAGAAAAGGTATATTTAACTGAAAACTTATGTTGAGAAATTGGTGTTTCAAGTGTTAAATGTGTATTTTCAAGAGTTCCTGAAAGAAGGGTTAGCAACATGAGTGCTGTATTGAAGGGTATAACAACAAGTGTTAAAATTGTTTTTGTCAAATACATATTTTCGTTGTACCCTTTACAATAAGGTGGAGTGTATATTAAATTTGTCATACAATTTTCAGCATCTCACAATATTCGTCGAAGAATTTGATTAAATATATATTCATATATTTTCGAAGAGAATACGATTATATGTCCACTTAGACATGTTTGTGTGGAGATCGTAATATTAACCAATGAGCGGAGCAGTATTGTCGGACGGGGCCGACCATACGATACCCTACACAACTATCACGGAACTGTAACTTTCTGCAGATATTTATTCCGAGCCTGGGCAATATTTCGTCATAGTTGCATTCTCTTTTCCGATTACAGTTCAACGGGACCTCTTCCTTACACTGATATATTTTCCGAATATTACTAATATTCAGTACAGTCCTTCTATTTACTTGTCCATATTCCCTTCTCCGTGGGTTTTGTTGTGATGTTCGGCTTATAATTGTGCCCTACAGATTGACTCGAAAAAACACAAAAACATTAAGTTTTCAGTCTACTGCATCCCAATTTTTTTTATCTGACCATCACCAAAAATTATAGGCGTTGTTCTTGGCCATATCTGGAACCTCATGGAAAATTTCAAATTTCAGCTAGTCGATATATGACGATCGGTATATTTAAAGGTGGGTATAGGACCAATATTTCGCCGCGTTACAAACTCTTGGGGCTGCACAAAGCTATAATACCCTGACAACATAGTTGTGTAGGGTATAAAAATAGAGCAGTAATTTTGCATTGCGGATTCTAGGAGGAGATTTTCGAGGTTGATATTTTGTCATGCTCTCCATACAAATGTCCCGCATATTGTCATTGTTCTTAGGGTTGTGGTCAAAAATTTCAACATACCCATTTATGGTGGGTATGCAACGCGTTTGCAGAAACAGATGGAGGTCTTGCACAATATTTTGGAATTTTTTAAAGTTTTATTTATTTATTTCAAATGCTCATCTTTTGGTGGAGGATATAAAAATAGCAGGTTGGAATAAATAAAGGTAAGACGATAAGAGCACCCTCATGAGATTGCAACAAATACTGTGTACCTCAGGAGAGATAAATACTTTTTAAACAAGAAGCCAATTGGAACAGCATTTCCGAACCGAAGGGACTACAAGTTATGATTCCAAATTGTTGGAGGACTAAAACATATTTGCAAAAATTTTTCGATATACCTTATCTTGTATTTTGAAGATTATAATATAACAGTCAAGGTTCTTAGAGGATGAAGGCTTTAGCCAAATTTTCCATCCGAAGGAACGGTAGTTTGAAATTCCGGGTTTTTGGACGGTGAAAATAATGTTCACAGAAATTTTAAGGTTTTGGCTGCATTTGCCCTCTCAAGAACAGTCACTTGAGAGGGCAGATTATATCAGATTTTTATGAGGATGAAAAATATACTAATATAATATATTTACTATATTGATCCAATGTTGAACATAGAAACGGTCCCTAGATTTTAACATAGCCTAGATGAAAATCATTTTTGCGGAAAACTTACATTATGTCTTTGATATATATGTCCCTTCTCGATATTTCAAAGGTTTTATTCACATTTCCTTCCTCGAAGTGGCTTTTGTTTGGCATACCACTTCTCGACATTTTCAAGTTTTTTGTCACATTCCCCCCACCAATGTGTTTGTTTTTTCGTATTCCCTGTTCATAAAAGTTGAAAAAGATCTTTGCAGAACATTTTCGATACAGACCCGCCATAAAAATTGCGTCGCTTATTTTAAGGTATGTGGAAGTTTCTTACCCACTTTTCCAAAGAGAGCGTCTTTAATGCGGTATTTATTATTTTACCTAATCTCCATATAAAATCTCCATCGATTTAAGGAATTTTGAATGCTGGCTATAAAAAATAGCATTATCGAACTTAGCGACGTTTTTACTTGTTAATACAAATTTATTCTTTTTTTCGTAAAATTATTTTACAAGTATTTTTCTTAAATTCCCCAGTTTTTCAATTGTTCTCTACTTTAAAAGTTCCGCTCCGTTTTGCACAATTTCTTTCTGTAACGCAAACAAAACATCCATGAAAATGACACACCCTAAAAATGTCTCTGCAAAAAAATGTCTTAACACTTCATTGCTTCAGTTCTTATACTTTCGATACGAAAATGAAACTCCCTTGAACTGAACCAAAAAAAAAAAAAACAAACGAAGTAAATGTAGGTCAAATCAATACTTTTCCATTAACAAAATTTCTTCTTGGGGTCTTTCCATACCCTCCCAAAAAAAAGGACACTTACACACAACAATAAAAGCAACAAAAACAAATACATACATTGACTTCATTATATACACTCTATATAACAATGTCCTTCAGACTAATTAGTTAAAATGTTCGGAAGCTAGATAATAAATACAGCAGTAGGATTAGAATTTGACACGCACACTTCACTAAGTGGACAAAATTGTATCTAGATTTCCTAACCAATCCCCATCCCAGAAAATGGACATATATTTTTAGTAATTATTTGTTATGTTGTTGCTGTTGTCAGAGACATGTGGGGTTTTTACACATTGTTATTGCTTGAATGAAACAAAAAACAAGAAATGAATACAAAGGCCATACACAATAAAAGTAAATAATCATTCTGGCCATTTGATATAAGTCTTTTGGAATCATTTACGACATCCTTCCTTCCACCAAAAAAGGCCTTAGTTAAATTCTACTTATCATTATTATATGTCAATATTCTGTTTAATTGTATTTATTTTCTGTATAGTCATTTTAACACAATTATACTCCACAAAATTCTATACGTGTATTGGTGTCCCTTATTTTCTAATGTAATGGCCATGGTTTGTGGTTAAAGTGTTATCCATCCCTTTTCTGTTTGAGGGGACAAGAAGGAGGACGAGGGTAAAATTGTCTAACATGATTTTTGGTTTTCCTTTGAATTTCAAATTTAATCCAAACACATACTCTTCTATATTGGTCACGTGAACACACACATATGTGTATAAAATATTTTGTGGTTTTTTTGTCCAACATGTGAATTGGAAGCCATCGCCATCCATCTCCCACCCCCATAAGACATAACGACACAATAATGATAATTATAACGATAACATGTTGTTTAATCAAATTTAATTGATAACATCATTAAAACGGGGAATATTGAATTTCATAACCTGTGCTGGAAGAAACTCATTAGAAGTTTTGTGTTTTTTTTTTTTTTTTTTTTTTTTGTTACATTATCGCAATATTAAGTATCATAGAAAAAAAATAGACGAATATCGTGTACATGGTAGAATATAATGGAAATTCTTAAGAAAACATATGAAAATGTAATGAAGATGAAATATATTTTAAATTGAAATTTGATTTTTAATTATTGTCATATGTATAAAAATTTGATACACACATTTAAGAGGAAGGGCCGATGGGTCACGGTTTCGGATAAATACTAATATTATTGTCCTCCAAATTATGTTTGAGACCAGTGGAAGTAATTTCTTACTTACTTAGCTGGCTTGTTACATAACGGTTGTTCCATAAGCCGAGCTTAAAAAAGATTTCCAAGCGCGTCGGTCTTGTGCGCAAGTCCACCAATTTGGAAGATGTTCCAAGATGTTGTTTTCTACTTGGTCTTTCCTTTAATTCGTGGCCTTCCCCTTCTACGGGAACCATCAGTAGGCTCATTTTTATATGCCTTTTGAGCTGGGGCATCTTCATTCATCCGCACAACATGGCCTAGCCACCGTAGTCGCTGCAGCTCAATACGACTGACTATGTCGATGTCCGCGTATAAATTGTAGAGCTCGTGGTTCATTCGACGCCGATATTCACCGTCGACGCAGATCGGCCCATAGATCTTTCGGAGAATTTTTCTCTAAACCACGCCAAGCGCTGCCTCATCTGCTTGCGCAAGATGCTTGCATGCTTCTGATCCATGTAATAGCACGGGTAGTATCAGCGTCTTGTAAAGTGTGAGTTTGGTATGACCTTTCCCAGTAGGATGTTAAAAAGATCACACGACAAACTGTCACCTTGTCTGAATCCTCGTTCGGTATTGATGGGCTCCGATAGGTCCTTTCCTACTTAAACGGATGACCTTTTGCCACTTTAAGTTATCCTGCATAGCCGCATTAATTTTGCAGGAATGCCGAACGCAGACATGGCTTTAAACACCTCTGAACGGATAGGGCTGTCGAATGCGGCTTTATAGTCGACAAATAGGTGGTATGTGTCGATGTGTTTTTCGTGGGTCTTTTCCAGGATTTGGCGCAGAGTGCTCCTGACCAGCATCTGGCCACCAGTCTTGAATAGTTCGGCTGGTAACCCATCGGCTCCTCGATCATCTTGGCTAGGTGGTATACACTCTATACCATCATCTCTTATTGGTTCTGGGGTATCTTCTTCATCGCCACTATTTGATACTAGTAGCTTTTCGAAATGCTCCTTCCAGATCCTCAACACGCTGTCTGTATCTGTCACCAGGTTTCCTTCTTCATCTCTACAGGAGGATGTGCCTGCACCAAAGCCTTCGGTTTGGTGTTTTACTCGTTGGTAAAATTTCCGGACTTCATTCTGACTCCTGTACATCTCGATTTGCTCACGCTCACGTTTTTCTTGTTCTTTTTTCTGAAAACACGTTTCTCCTCTCTCCTTTTCTCCCGATAATTCTCCATCACGTTACGTGTTGCTACTGTCTGCAGGGTTGCCCTATACGCTGCGTTTTTCACATCAGTAGCATCTTTGAAAAAAATGTTCATATAGGTTCAGGTTTTTACATTACCCTTTAAATTTTCAATTTTTTTTAAGGTTTTGGGTGCACTTTGAAGTAGTTGTTGTTTGTTATATGGAGTTTCTTGAGGATAAAAAATATATTTTAAGAAAATTAAGAACATAGGTCAATTATACATAGCATAAACATAATGTATTTTTTTTTAATTTTATTTTTGCACGTGCCTCTATGAAGAATATTTCCTATTTTGTCGCATTTCCTGCATCACAGTGCTTCTGGTTTGGCATTTCCTGTTCATAGAAGTTGAAAAGGATCTTTGCAGAACATTTCCAATATAGTTCCCCATATAATGACGCCGCTTAATTTATGGTTTGTGAAAGTTTCTGACCCAATCTGAGTGTCTTGAATTCGGTATTTAATTTTACCTAATATCCATATAAAATCTCCGTCAATTTAAGAATTTCTTGAACCTCCAATATATTTAAATTTTAGAAGTTTGCAAAATTTTGAAATAAATTTAATATCCTCCAAACACTAGTTGTAATTATAATTTTTATAAATGTAATGACTACAATAAAATAACTGGAACTATAAATTACTTGAGGCTAGAAAATGTGTACACTAACACAGTCATGAGCAGGCATACACATACACCTATGCATGCTGCCATCATAGTAAATTTATAATTGCATAATTTATTTATGCTACATCTATGCAAAAACATTTAAATGCGGGAGGGAGAGAGAGGGAGAAGTAAAAACACTTGCAAACTTTATTGTTGTCTGCATTTCATTTGAATTCGAATTCTTTACATATTTACAAAACTACAGTGTGTTAAGAGATTTCGTTTATAAAATTTCTATAAACTTATACACACACAAACACGCACTTACACTTTCATATGTATCCTCCTCCATCTCGTACAACAATTCTTCAGTTTGTGTTGTGTCTTCGTAGTTCTCGATTGTTGCCTTTAGTTTATTTTAGCCCAGTGTTGTGAGCTGTGTGCCAGTAGTAGTAGTTTCATCGGCAGTAGAAAATTTTCCATGTGACACTAACTGAAAATTGATGTCAAATGTCTCTAAAGGCAATTTGTAGTTGCATTTTATATGCAATTTTTTGGTTACATAGTTTGGTTGGATGTCTGCTGAAGCTGAAGCTAGCTGTACGCTCTAAAGGGACTTTAGAGAGTCGTGTTTGAGGGACTTTTCTTCTAAGTAAAAGTTTATTATTTTCTTTACAGAATTTTTGCTCTATGTTCTATGTGGGGTCCTTAGAGTGCTTGTGGTTTAATGGTAGTAATTAAATTTTATAAGATTTTCAGCCCCAAGCTACAGCATCCACAGCGGCCTGTACTCCTTTGCCCCGTACCCTTTTGCTCCATTAAGGCAAGAAGTTTTGTATAGTTTATACTTTAGCTTTGCTTTAATTTTGTATATGTAGTGTTTATGGCTGAGATGACCAACAACAATTGCATCAACAACAGAGATGTTGTGTCATTGCACTCATCCTCCGACGACTGACAATTAACCCATCTACCCATAGTTTTGTGGCATTAGTGTTAAGTTGTTATGTTGAAAGTTTTGAATAATTATTTTGGTGAAGTGGAGTGGTTTGAGGTTTTTCTTTGGAAAAGGGGAAAATGTCACGAATTCGTGAAGCATACTTTATACAGTTTTCCTTTTTAAAGGCTTGATGATATAAAAAAAAATATGTGTGGGTGTTTAAAACAAAATTTATACAATTTTGAACTTTACAGTTTTCCCTTTTAAAGGATATTTAAAACTAAATATATACACTTTTAACATTAAATATAGTTTTTTTTCCTTAACAAATGGTATTTATATATATTCCCATCGTAATTATATTATGTATTTGTTTGTAATATTCACAAAACTTTTTATTGTTTATCCCGCATAACCATATTATGTATTTAAATATTATCCTTTCATATGCAAATTGCAAAATATTTCGCATCCCATATTCTCCTACTTCTGCGTTGCTTTTCATAATATTTTATAATTAATTATTTACCCAACAATGTGTTAATAACATAAATAAATTTTCCACCACCACAACAACAACAAGATCTTTTCAATTTTACTGCAAACTATGTAATTTCATGATTCTAATTAACTTCACAGTTTATAGCCCAGTTTTTGTTCCTGTTCTTCTCCCAATGTGTCAATGGAAAGTAAAATCAATTATGTGAACATTTTCCCCCAAACAAATACTGTACAAAATGGCTTAGAAATTATTAAATTTAAATTTTACTAATTAGCAAATTTTAATATTCATTTGAAAATTAGTTTCTAATTAAAAAGAAAAGCCTTGAAGCATTATAAAACGCATTTGAGAAATCTAGAGAAGGGCAGAATGGTTATGGAGGAAGAAATGTGGAGAAAGCAAAGAACCATTGAATGGAAATATGGATGCCAATTAAACTCGGACAAGAAATAGGGATTGTGGAATTACACAGAAAACATGAAGTGGATGGCATTTCTGAGAAGTCAAGAGATAATTTTTTATGCCAATTTACAGGTATATCGGATAAATGCTGCCTTCAAAATAACGAATGTTGGTATATGGAAGCTATACTAAAACCAGTAAGGAAAGTAGTAAAGTCGGACTGGGCCGACTATATGATACCCTTCACCACTTTGGGTATATTTTGTAAAATTCCAAACGAACGAATTCGAGTGACTTACGACCAAACCTTTATTTATGTTTATAAATTTTTTCTGATTCAAAAAAAAAAAAAAAAATAAATAAATGACATATTTTAAAAAACCAAGGAGTTTGGTCGTAAGTCACTCGAATTCATTCGTTTGGAATTTTACAAAATTCGGTACGCTATGCCAAAATTCGTGCAAATTAAAAGATTTCCAGGGACTTTGGAGCACCAGTTACTCAAAATCGGGCGAAACTATATATGTTAGCTAGATCTAAATCTGAACCGATTTTCATGAAACTTAGCCACTTTAGACTTAATTCAGTACCATATACCAAAATTCGTGCAAATCGAAAGATATATAGGGTTTTGGTGCACCAATTACCATAAAGCGGATGAAAATATATATGGGAGCTATATCTAAATCTGAAACGATTTTCACGAAACTTGGCAGACATCATTCTCGATTTTATTCATTACTCTGCGCCAAATTTCGTGCAAATCAAAAGATTTCCAGGGTCTTCGGTAGACTATTTATCTAAAATCGGGTGAAATTATATATGGGAGCTATATCTAAATCTGAACCGAATTTCACGAAACTCTGCACACATCATTGTAGACTTAATAAAGTACGCTGTGTCAAATTTCGTGCAAATCGAAAGATATATAGGGTATTTGGTGGACCATTTACATTAAATCGGACGATAATATATATGGAAGCTATATCTAAATCTGAACCGATCGGAAATATTAAATTAGAGCCAATCCGGTTAGGAATATATGGGACTACCACTTAATAATCTGGCAACAGTTTTATGGTGATAAAAAATTCGGAAGCTTGAAGTGGTCAAGTCAAATTACAGGCAAATTGGAAGAAATGCGGCCTTCGATATATATTTTTTGATAGACGATTTTTTATTCCATGAGCACTGGAGAAATTAAATTTGAACGCATTCGGTTCGGAATTTGTGGTACTACAATAATCTGTCAATATTTTTGTTGTGATAGAAAAAGTGATTACTATTTATGACAGTTGAATTTTAAGGTCAGCCAAAAATTCAAAATTCTCCGCATTTAAAATATATTTATGTATGCATGTCCATCACAGCTGTCGAATTTTTGTTGTTTCATTGTCATCTATTTTTTGTTATTGTTGTTGTCCTGTTAGCAGAATTTAATTAAATATAATTTCATTTGCAAACAAATCCATTTGATTAATTAACATTTTTGGGCATTTTGACAATGTCAGCAGCAGTAGCAACAACAACTGTAGTGGCAATAATATTTCCACATATATGCGTTTCCAATTAAAACAAGATTTATAACCGATTGTTGTGTTTTTTTATTGCTCCGCATCTCTTTCAAACAACCAACCAAAAAAGAGTGAAATTTTTCGTTTGAACAAACAAATATTGTTTTTTAATAAAACATGAACCCGCCACTAAAGAGTAAAAAAACGATGAAACAATAAAAGGGAAAAGAGAGAAATCAGGAGTCAAGCCAAAACTAAATCAAAAATAATAACAACAAAGAAATTTGGAAAACAAAAAAATAAATATTAAACTTTTGACACACTTCCGTTTAACCCAGAAACGTAAAACAAATATACATACAAAACGTGAGCACACAAACCCACAGTCAGGCAGACAAACAGACGGAGTTTCTCTTTGTCTCTTCTGAAAAAAAAAAACAATAATAACAACAACAAAGCAAATATCCTTAACTCCACAAAAATGAAACGCATTTTCATTTTTGTGAAAAAATATACATTTGTCTGTGTTTGTGGAAAATGGTGAAAACAATCATAAATTTGTTTTGTTTGTATTCGCACTATCACACACACACAAAATATGAATATGAATGACCTACCTACATACAGAGTTGTCTTCCAACTCAAACAAATATTCAAATAAATAACCTGCTATCGATTATACCAGGTCAAGAGTTTGGTTGTAAGCAAAAAACTCAAAAAAAGTTTACACAAGTTAAACGTTTAGTTTTATATTCGTTCCAAAGGGAGGAGGGAGGGGTGCTCCCTCCCCCCTTCAATAAATTATGCGCAATAAATGTGAAAATGAAACCTCCAAATTTTTCGGTTAGAAATGACTGCAACACTCCATTTGTTATTTATGGAACAAAAATAAAATGCAAACGATTTCAAAAAAAGAAAGAAGGGAAGAACAGAACTGAACAGAAAGTAAGTTTTGAAATATGATAAAATGCCCATTATAATAAAATATGCAAAATAAGGGATGCATAAGTTTGGCATGGATGAATTGCAGAATACCCTTCATTAAGGGAAATAAATTGTATTTTGGGGGGAAAACGTCAATGCAGTTTACATAAGCAAGAAAAAATGTATTAAGGATTTTCTTGCAAAGTAATTGGGTTAGCAAAAATACCAATGGGTTCTTAAAGATTAAAAAAAATATTATCGCTAGAAGAATTCTTAAGAAAATTTCATGGATCTACAATTTTTCAAAAAACCTCAACTGATCTTCAGCAAGTTTTTAAAAATACAAGGAAAACCTGAAGTTCATATCATTTCCAAGAATCTAATAGAGAACCCTCTATGCCAAATTACAGGTACATCGGATGAAATACGGCTCCCAAAATATCGAAAGTTGGTGTTACTTTTATATGGAAGCAAAACAAAATATTGACGGATATTGATAATTTTTGAAGGAAGATTTGATACTCTATGAGAAGCGGAAAAAATTAAATTGGAGCCAATTAGGAAACTTGAAATGAATGACATTTCTAAGAACCCAAAAGAGAACCATTTGTGCGAAATTAAGGCAAATTGGGGGATACAAATCAATGGGTCTCCAATTTATTAAAAAAAAAAAACTTCAACCGATCTTCAACAAGTTTTTAAAAATACAAAAATTTGAAAAAAAGAATCAAGGTTCGTCTATATATTGAAAAATACGTAATACGGATTAAATCAATGGGTCTCTAATTTATTAAAAAAAATAACTTCAACCAATCTTCAACAAGTTTTTAAAAATACAAAAATTTGAAAAAAATAAGGTTCGCCTATATATTGAAAAAAATACGTAAGCAATTTTATGTCATAAAAAACCTTCTACGGATTATTTATATTCATATAAAATATTCTACAAAATATAGCCGTAGCTTAGGGACAATGAAATGTTTTCAACGGGTCTTTCAGAACTAAAAGTCCTTAGATTGCTTTCTGGGAAACTTAGCTTATCCTTCCATAAGCAAAAGTCCCTCCATTGCCTTCTAAAAATCTTTGTAAAAATAATGACTTCTACCGATCTTCTCTTAATAGAAAATCGTATAATTTCTGGCACAAAATACAGAGCCTTCATCGCTAATATAATATATTTTGTATATGTTCAGAATAACCTCTACTGGACAAAAATGCCCTCTAAAAGACTCCTGAATATGGACAGGAGATTTCTATTATTTACCTATTTTTCAATTCTCTTAAAGCCGGAAAATCTTCGTCAAGTTTCTTAAATAATATTCTGAAAGGTCTTATCATGCGGTTCTTTAAAATAAAGAACAATATATTTTCGATCTTATATAGACACAAAACAAAATCTTCTGGAAGCCTCATTAAAGATATACCTTTATGCGATTTTTTTTTGTAGCCAGAAGTGCTTCAAATTGTCCTTCTTCTGCGGGGTATAACTCTTCAACCGCTCTTCAACAAGCCTCTTCAAACAGATTGCCTTTATCGGATTTTCTATTGCCAAAAGTGCTTCAAATTGTCTATTCTTTACAGGATACCTTTCTCACCACAACAGCTTAGGATCCTGCATATGATATTATAGGGCTATCGGCATAAAAAATGAAATTTGACAACATATTCCCTATTAAAAAATTCACTTCTAACCTTTTCTGTAGACAGAACGTCGCTTAATAATATCTACGCCACAGATTCTCCTTTAACGATCTCTTGTAGATAGATGGACCTTGTTCGTCTAAACTGTTGCAGGAAATCGTTGCCACTTTCAGCTGATCAGGACCCTAATAATCCAATACTGTGGATATTGGATACAAAATTTTGCATGGACTTAAACTATACAATATTGATATTAATAAAAATGAGCACGAATTGGGGATCTACATAGCATCTGATGGAATTCTCAAAATCGAAAAAAAAGAATTGAATACTCAATACATATTTCCTTAACTCAACTCATGTCAAGAAATTACGATTGAAGTGAAGACACATTTTTGTATATCCCAAATTTTGAAGACTTTGAGTTTCATCCAAAATTTTTATTTTTTGCAACTGTACTCGAATATTTAAAAATATAGTTTTTTAACCTTGACGCCACTCTTGGACACATGACGCCACTCTCGGAAAATTTGATATCACCATCCCTACAATTCAGAATTGGGTATAAAAACCATCCAAATTTTCGATATACCCCACATTACATAGTGTAAGGTATGAAATCCAAATCTCTTAAAACTGCCAGGGCAAGCAAATTTTACTAAAAAAACACACACACACACTTTATCGATAACTGGCTAAAACATGCTTGCAAAATTATGATTTATGTTTCACAAAAAAGAACTGGGGAGAAGAACAAAGAGAAAATATAACACGTTTCGACAATTTGGTCATTGCTTTTGCAACAAAATCTATATGATTGAGAAACAAAAGATGGAAATTTGCCGACAAAAAAAAATTCCTTCAACCCTTTTCTTCATGCCTTCCCTTCACCGAAAATTTAACAGTCGTTGAATTTTAAAGATTGCCTTGTTTTTTGCCATTTATCGTTGGTTTTTTTTTCTACCTCTCTCACTGTCCCGACTTCTCCTTCTTTAATGGTATTGAATGCATTTAGCATTTATTGGCAAAGTTGTGCAAAGTTTTGTGTGGTAAAATTATTGCACCACAAAAGCATTGCCTATTTTGTGGTGTACGTTCTATTATTGCATACATTTTGGGGTAGTTTTTTTCTTTTGGTCTATGCAATTTGCCAATGTGCTTACCACTAACATTAAGATTTATTGTCTAACTTGTGGTTCTTACGGTTTACAATGGTTATTTTTGGATGTAAAAGTGTGTGTGTGTGCGGGCATTAGCATATGTTAATATGCTTGGTTTTTATGAAAGATCAGCAGATTTTTTTTTTTATATATGTTAAAAACACACATATATTTGAAATTTATATTTTTAACGATTTTTTTTGCATTTTTGCCAAACGAAGCGGAATTTTATATTAATGTTCTTGTTTCTCTCCCCCCCTTTCCTTTCTTTACAGCTGTAAGCTCAATGAAGCCCAACATGGATACCACAAATTGTATCCTAGTCCAAGATGTTAAATCACAACCCCATGATTTACATGGCAATGCAAAAACAAACATCCTCAACGGCAATAGTTTACAACCGACGGCATATCCCACAGAAGAATCAATACAGACCAGTACCCTCGATCATAGTTCAAGCATTGGCTTGGGCGGCATGATGTCGGGTGGCTTTCAGAATTTGGCTCCCTCGCTGCAGTTGCAACATCAACAACAGCTATTGCTACAGCAACAACAACCACACTCTATCAATCAGCAAATTGGCGGCGGACTGGGCATTAACAGCAACATAATGTTGGGTCAGGATGCCACATTGCCGCATCTGCAGGACCAATCGTATACGGCACAACAACAACAGCAGCAGCATCATCATCAACCTCTCTTAAAGTGGCCACAGGTAGTCGAACTGAAGGATTTCAATGAGTTGTATCATGCCAATATACCCGCGTATCAATTCTGGACATTGGAATTCCGTAACAAACATCCCGCTTTTGTTCGTTTCAATTTCACCCTGCCCTGGGGCGCGAATTTTGCCGTTTATTCACGTCGCAATGTAGCACCATCTGTAACACAATATGATTTTGTTGAATTTATCAAAGGCGGTCGTGTCGATAGCCATTTGAGGCATAGACGTAATGCACGCTCGCCGGCAAATGATAGCATTTATGCTGCTTTGCACAAGGATCTGGAGACGGAGAATGGTGATTTATCAATGGAAACATCCGCAGAACATTTGCAACGTTTATCTGTCGCGGCAAGGCGACATTACTTTAATGATGGCAATGGGAATGATAACGATGGCGATGGCTTTGAAACCGACGATGATGAGAATGGCTACGATGATGCTGATGCTGACAATGGCGATTCATTTGAATCGTCCTCGGCATCATTTGAATATGCGGGAGATGTTGAAACACCGTTGGACACGGGTAAACAATATGCCCAACGTTTAAGATATCGCCAACATCGTGATAAACGTTCCGCCGCGGGCATGGATGGTGGTCTGCCCGCACTCGATATGGACACAATGATGGTGAACGTCTCACTGTTACAATATTTGGACACCGGCTTATGGTTTATATCCGTTTACAATGATGAATTGGTCTCACATTCGGTAACGTTGATTGTCGAAGAAGCTGAGGGCGTTAGCACAACTTGCCCCAATGATTGTTCCGGTCGTGGCAGTTGCTATTTGGGTAAATGCGATTGCATTGATGGCTATCAGGGTGTTGATTGTTCGAAAAGTAAGTGAAAAAGAGCAATAAGACGAAAATAAAGCTAATTTGATTTTTGGGTATACCTTTTTTTAGTTGAGGTTAATTTCCATAAATAGATACTTCGTCCTACAAAAATATAAATAAATTTAAAAATCCCAATTAAAATAATCTTCATATGCATTTTAAAGCCTACTTTTAGGCATAATTGTATTTAATTAAATGTTATCGCATCGATAAATGTTTGAATCATGTACTGTGTACCAATGCATTTGTAGTATACTTTCAGGCGTCAAATAGAAAATTTATATCACTGTATAATGTTCTGAAATTAAGACTAACAAGATTTTAGTCCGCATTTTAAAGCCTATTATCGCATTAAAGCCTATTAGCCTGTTATCGCATCGATAATGTTTGAATCCTGTACTGTGTACCAATGAATTTGTAGTACACTTTCAGGCGTCAAATAGAAAATTTATATCACTGTTTGATGTTCTGAAATTAAGACTAACAATATTTTAGTCCTCAAGCTCTAGGAAGGCATTGGTCCAAGAGACAATAAAGAATATTTATTTGTTTTTCAAGCATACTTTTGGGCGTAAGCCTATTAGCCTGTTATCGCATCGATAATGTTTGAATCCTGTACTGTGTACCAATGAATTTGTAGTACACTTTCAGGCGTCAAATAGAAAATTTATATCACTGTTTGATGTTCTGAAATTAAGACTAACAATATTTTAGTCCCCAAGCTCTAGGAAGGCATTGGTCCAAGAGACAATAAAGAATATTCATTTGTTTTTCAAGCATACTTTTGGGCGTAAGTGTATTACTTTATGCATATCCAAAAGACTATATCCTCTCAGTCTAAAATTATGCGTAATACTCCCACAGATATTCATTTTACAGAATTGTGTGTCCTTTAGATTTTGTAGTATAAGTTCAGGCGTTATGTATCGCATTGATGGTATTTTTAAACTCAAATTATTTATTACGTCTACGAGATAAGAAAAAGAATATGCAATTATATTTAGAGCATACTATTTTAACTTTACGGATAACTTATTGAAACGCGTATCTTTAGAGCCTAAAAAGGACTCATTTCACCATTACACCGGAACATATCACACCAAATTTATTTGTTTCACTGATCTCAAATATGTGCTGTTTCCATCACGGACGTATTTTTTCTAATTTTAAAGTCTACAAACGATTGTATTACCCAACTTTTTCCTATATTTATTTTTCTTTCCCACTAAGATCCCATTTCAAAAGCTTCATTTTAATCTCTCAATTAATTTCCACAACATAAACAAAGTTTACGACAACAATAAAGAAAATTGCAAAAAAAATCCCATTAAAAATTATGTATCCTTTAGTCAAGTCCTTTTGCTCGATTATTATCATCAACGTTAATTATTGCCATTCAATTGGACATTGAGAGCTAAATAATTTTCTTATTTGTAAAGAATTTTAAATCCATTTTTATGGCGTTGGAAAAAACAACTACCGCTGACAAAAAACTATAGCATACTCTCAGGGGCAAAGTTAACACTTGTTTATTTACTTTGTTGTAATAAAATTTCAAGTCATTATTTATCACCCTTGCAAATGTTAGCCAACTATGCTACCTAGCTAGCTGCCTGCCTCAGTGTCCAAGTAGAAAAAAAGAACCTGTATTGAAAAAATAAACAAAAGCTGTCAACGTCACCTGTTTTTCTTCAAACGGTGTAGAAAAAAACTATAGTTTTCCCCAAACAAGGAAGACAAACAAAAATAACCAACAATAACAAAAAAGTAATATTGTTTTCAACAAATTTCTTGCAACAATATATTGCACATACAGCACACACACACGTACACACCTGAAAAAAACAAATATCCTTTTTGTGTGTACCTGTACAACTGGCCAGAAAGCCATATCCTTTGGATTGTTGTTGACGACAACCAACCAGTGTTACTTGCAATAACTTTTCTTTTTTGTTATTGTTATTGTTCTTTACTTGAATTGAATTTTCCTTTCAGTTTTTGTAGTTGTTGCTGTTGTTTTTCTTTTTTTAGTTTTCCCAACAAAATGAAATCAAAGAAACAAATAAACTAAATCCTTCTTCTCTTGTGTTTTCTTTCATTCTCTGCAGGCGTTTGTCCAGTATTATGCTCAGCTCATGGTCACTATGGCGGTGGTGTATGCCACTGTGAGGAGGGCTGGAAGGGCTCTGAATGCGATATACCAGTGGGTGAATGTGAAGTGCCGAATTGTTCAAGTCATGGCCGGTGCATTGAAGGTGAATGCCACTGTGAACGTGGCTGGAAGGGACCTTTCTGTGATCAACGTAAGTAAAAAGCAAACGATTTACAAACAAATGGAAGGAAAAGAAATGAATTTAAGGTAGCATAACTGGCGCCGCCTGCTTGGCTCCAGGACAAACAAAAAGTAAGAAATGAATGGATGAATGAATGTTTGTGTGTTTGTTTTTCCTTTGACATGCCACAAAAGCAAAATTGTCCTTAAGACAAACATTTGGCCATTTGGCAAAAAAGGAATTGTTGTAAAAAACCAAAACCCTGCAATAACAATAGATGTATTGTAATTTTAAAGCCAACATATGTTGTAGCCTTTACAACTAACTCCAAGACTAACAAACAATCTGTTCAAAGCAATTGCTGGTAATTCGAAGTTGGTTTTTAATGACCTTTGTTCTTGGAACGTGTTAAACATGCTAATATTTGTTTTTGTTCAAATCTGATGATCTCTCTCGCTGTCAATCCCTCTACATTTCTTACTAAGTTTATATTGATATCCGGTTATTTTGTATTTTTGAATAATAACCAAATGTTTTCCTTATCTTTTTCATCCTTTTTTTCTCTGTATTCACACACTAACCCGTTTGCCTGTCCGTGTCCTGTTTTTATCTATCCAACCATTTTGTAGACGATTGCCTGGATCCATTATGTTCAAGTCATGGTACATGTGTGGCTGGCCAATGTTATTGTAAGGCCGGTTGGCAAGGTGAAGATTGTGGCACCATTGATCAGCAGGTATATCAATGTTTGCCTGGTTGTTCGGAGCATGGTACATATGATTTAGAGACTGGTCAATGTGTGTGTGAACGTCATTGGACTGGACCGGATTGTTCGCAAGGTAAGTGAAAATTAATAATAAATACATAATTTGTACACTGAGATGAAATAATGTCCTTACAAAATAAAAACATCATTGTAAAGGATTCTCTTCAAGTTCTTAACAGTGTCCCCATATAAAGGTTCCGACCAATTTTACATACTTTGCACGGTCATCTTATGGTGAAATTTTTTAAAAGTTTTACTCAGTCGAATTTAGGAACTTTTACTTATTTATTTCTATTGTAATTTTTCTCAGTGTACCTGAATCCCTTTACTTGTATTTATCTATTTATTCCATGTGTAGCATATTTTAAGGCGTTAATATTTTATATAGCATATGTAATTTAATTAAAATGTTTAACAGTTTTCAATAAACTAATGAAAACTCTATTAACATTATACTAGGTTTAGCAAATTATAAACATGTTTGAATACGACTCTAACTATGATTGGGCCCTGTAAAATATTTTAAATTTTAATTGCCAACAAAAAGGTCCACTTCCTTCTTGAAACTTACTCATGTGTGTCCGTCTGCCCGTCTGTCCATTATAATTTGTAAACACGATACAGGCCACAGTTATGGACCAATCTTCACGAAATTTTGCATAAAGAATGGGTTCTGGCCAACGAAGACCCCTATTGTTTTTGGTAAAGATCGGTTAATATTTAGGGGATGAAATGGACCAAATACTAAATTTTTGTCGGGTTTTCTGGTCGCTCCAGAGGCCGCAATTATGGCCCGCAATTTTACATGGATTAGGGGATCGGGCCAAAGAATGAGCATGCCTGTTTTGATAAAGAGCGATCAGTATTTTGCAGATCAAATGGACCCTGACTTTTGTGTAAAAAAGTACAAAATTTGTATTCTATGGCGTATATATTAACTCCCGAAGGACATAGACCCGAGAAGTTGATAGTATATTCAAGAGGAGTGGTTGACCTTTAAATTGATACCAATTATATGGTTGTATGTACTTGGATGTGGGAGTTACACTTAAATATTTACAGGTTCTCACGTATTCAGATATTATGTAGTAACCCATTATCACACTAGAGGACTGAAATATAGCTCTGATCGCTTTGAAATTTTCCATGAGGATCCATGTATGTTCAAGGACAACGCCTATAATTTTCGCTGATGATCAGATAATAATTTTGGGATGAACTGGACCGAGAACTTAATTTTTTGTATTATTTCGAGTCGATCTATAGGCCAAAATTGAAAGCCTAACATCGCAAGACAACCCACGGTGAATGGAATATGGCCAAGAAATTAGAAGGGTTGTTCTGAATATTGGTAATATTGGTTGACCTCTAATCGGTCAAGAGTGTGGAAATATATCGAAATATTGCCCATGCTCAGTATACAGAACCACAGAAAGTTAGATTTTCGTGAAAGTTGTGTATGGTATCATATGGTCGGCCCCCTCCGACTATACTGCTCCGCTCACTGGTTTAAAATATATTAGGTGAAAAATACCCTAAAAAGCGTATTTTTTATTCCGTTCGGAAATTTGCAGCTATTTTCCAAATGTGAACTAATCCTTCGTCTATCCTTTAAATCAGTTTTTGCGATATGTTAACTATTAAAACCAAAAAGGTATCCATAAATATTACCGCCATGTTATAAACCACCAACATTTTTAATACAAAAGCCAATCCAAAAATATGTGTATATCTAAAAAAGAGAGGTCAAGGACTTAAGTGGTCAACTATTTTCATAAATATGATTTTTTTTTATCTGAAAACACAAATACACTTCATTGACAATATTGCACTGACAGCCACAATTCATGTATAAAACACAGGACAGGCTATTGTGGCTTTTACACTATACTATGTTTATGAGAGGTTTTTATCTACAAAATTTATGTTTATAAAATATGGCCGATGTCAAGGAGTCGTCGTCATCAGAACTATAACTGCATTGTTTGACTCATATACATACTGTTTACAGGCATAACAATATTTTGCATTTATATGAAGCCTCTGTAATGGTTGGCCTGTTGTTTTTTTCTGCATTTTAATTTTATAATAGTAGGCCACCATAGATGATGCTATCATTTAATGAAATGTGTAATAAATGTCACATAACAAAAAAACGCAATTTACTATGCCCATCAAATATAATGATGTTTGTTGGTATGTGTGAGTTTTTGCTTGCATTTGATTGTCATGCCAAGTACTTGTGACACTTTGAGGATGGAAATAATAATATACAAAAATTTAACATTGATTTGCCATAAAATATTTATAAATATTTGTATTACAAAGTAGTAATAAATGCACTATTTTAAGAATTTTATAATATGAACACTGCTTATGTATCTGTTCTTTTATTGAAATATAATACTAAAAATCTATAATCTTTTGAGAATCAAAACCAGTTAATAATACTAGTATACTATTATTTCATAAAACGAATTGTCTCCACCGAACAGGGTGGTGTATGATAATTATTGGTAGTACCTTAATTCACAGTAAATAAAGTATACGCCCAATATGCTGACAATAAGATGGAGTGGATATTAATTATACCCTTTACCATACCATACTGTGGTACAGGGTATTATGTCTTTGTGCATATGATTGTAACAGCATAAACAAATGTTTCCTTTTGAGAATATGCATAGAATCACTTTCTGAGTCGATTTTGCATGTCCGTCTGCCCATCCCTCCGCCCACGTATTTTTTGGAACAAAGTACAGGTCGCATTTATGATCCGATTTGAATGCAATTTGGCACAGTTCAATTATTTAGCCCAAGGACGAACCCTATTGAAATTGGAGAAAATCGGTGCAGATTTACATATAGCTCCCATATATATTTTCGTCCGATTTAATGTAAATGTTGCATCAAAGACCCTTTATATTTTTCGATTTCCACGAAATTTGGCATATCTTACTGAATTGAGTCTAGGATAGCTTGTATCAATTTTGCTATAAATCGTTTTCCATAAATTTGCCACATGGTACGCAAACGACTCTAAATCTGCCCGAATGAAATTAAATTTATCATAGGTTGCAGAAAGACATGAGTATGTTCCTTCGAGGGAACATTGTATCCTTACAATGGTAAGGATACATATGTACAACATACCAAAATTGGTGAAGGGTATCATATAGTCGGCCCAGTCCGACTTTACTACTTTCCTCACTGTTTTTTTTTTTTTGCCTTGTATGTCAGTCATGACTCTTGCCTAACTGAAACTTATTCAGGATAATGTTTGACTTAGTTCCCATATAAAGGTCTCTCATAAATTTTTTGAAGGTATAAGCCACCATCAATGAACCATGAATGAATTTGGCACTATGTGTTCAAGAGAAAAATCAAAGATCAAGGTATTCTGAAGCCATATTATTCCAAACTAATTGGCTATAATTTGCATTAAGGGTTCTTGAAGTGTAAGTACACCTGTGTAACTTTTTTTCGTTTTAAGTCCATGTTTTCAAATATCAGCGTTTTAATGATCCGTTCTATTTTCACATTTTATGCCTAAAAGTATACCATGTAAAATAGGTTTGAAAAAAAAAAACAAAATAACACCATTCGCTGTTGATATCTAAAATTGTAGATCTATGTACAAAAATCCGATTTTACGCGCATCACATGTTCCAAGAATTGTCCTAAGCCCTATTAAATTTGCTGTCCGCTGTTTTTTTTGTATTTGTTTTACTAAGAATTGGAAAAACAACGCCACTGAAAAAAGTCACAAGTGTTAGCCATCCACCAACCGACCACTATGACATTATATATGCGTTCCAACCCCGCCACCATCGCCACCACTGAAAACATGTTTTGTATGTGCGGATATTATATATTGTGTGAAGGGTCACAAACAAACGTTGTTGGCAAGTGGCCCATGACGACCACAGTGACATGAAGTGTTGGTCATGGTCGTAACAGACCACGCTTGTCTCTTGCCTCTAACATGTTTCAGAGTTTTGCAAAATCCAGTTAGTAAGTGCGTTTGTGTTATGGTTAGAGAAAAACGGGAGAGAGTAACTACATATATACAATATGTGAACACATGTGAAGAGGCAATGGCAAAATGTTGGAACCTAGCCCCTTAGGTAATTTCATAAGGGTGAAATGTTATAAAAGAGTTGATGCTAAAATCCATAACCCATTTGTAATTCTCCACATTCAGAGATGTGTAGTACGATTCGACGGTTGCATCGTGACCAGTCAAGCTGTGTAACTATATCAACCAGAGTTGTGTTTATGTTTAAGTTTTGAGCGTTATTGTTGTTTTTTTCCTCTTCTCGTTCACTATTTCGGGCAGGGATGTGTTAGGAACAAAAAAAAAATGTTATGCTGACTTTCAACATGATGTTGGGTTATGCCCCATCACAATATATATTTGTTAGGTTATGGTAGTTGGCAATGCAGTTGTTGTCCCTACACTTTGTAAGTGGTTGTGTGATCCACAAACTCATATATACACACAGACACATGTTCATGTTTATGTATTTTTTATATATATTTTTTCTCTGTAATTTTAATTTTTTTATTTTTTTCTGGACAAAGTGTTACAGTAGTTTTTCTGCAGTATTTTCACTTGAGTTATAATTTTTTTTCTCTCAATGGCATTCATGTGTTGCATTTTCCCATATATGTGTTGCTGTAGTTCTTTCTTGCATTAGAAACACTTCAATGTATATATACATATATATTTTCTGAATTGTTATTAAATTTCACCATTTTCTAACTCTGTGAGTGAGTGAGACTTTGTGGGTGCGAATGGTTACTATGATGTTTTTCAAAACAGCTTTCAAAAATTAGGTTAAGTGGAAAAATATTTGAAAAACAACAAATATGTACCGAAAACAACAACCGAACTTTATCAACTGTTTTTGTTATTGTAAATTTCTGTTTTCTGGCATTGGTAATGATGACCTGTATCTCACTCTCCGTTTTTCCCTCATATTTTCCGTATTCTGTGTGTGCATGTTGTAGCTTGAAGTGGTCATGTAAACTATTTTTTGTTGTTGTTGTTGATTAGTTGTTACTGGGTTATTTTGGGGAAATAAAATTGTTCCAGGTTTTCTCCAAAGGGTTTGGTTTTTCCCATTTTTGTGGTGAAAACAATTTATAATTGTAAAATTTTATAAAGTTGTAACAAGTTATTTTTTTCAATTTGTTGGCCAACTCATCAGAACAGGTGAACAACTAATTATTAGGGAAAATGAAAAGGGTGAAAGGAAAGCAGAAAGGAATTATACAAATGTTATAATTAATTAAGTTCTCATTAGAGATAATTGGACTTGACTTGTGGTCCACACAATAAAGACCGAACACGAAAATTGAAATATTTAAAGTTAAATTAATAAATTATTTTCTTTAAATCAAATTGAAATTCTTAATTGAAATTTACTAAACATGATAGTTGGGGAAAATTTATTATTTAAAAATAATTTGGAGTATTTTATAAGATTAAATTTTATAAATTCTAAAAAACAAAGACTATTTCGTATTGTTAAAAAAAGAAACACAAACAGCATTCGTTCGTCCAGAACATTTTATACCCTCCACAATAATTTGTCACTTCAAAATACCTAAAATCAATCGGGACCTTTATATTGACCTATATCCAAACATAGACCTACACAGAAAATGTTCTAGCCAGAGGGTTTTTATCTTGCTAACATATCGTTGGACTGGTTGAAAAATTCCCCTAGTCCCGAATGTTATGTGAAAACATAGACCAATATTGAATATTAAATGCAAATATTTTTGTTTTCCACAGAAGGAAATTCCAACACGTGGGGGTATATAATTTTCTGTCATGAAGTTTTCTGACGAATGTCAGAATGCCATTGGTTGGAAATGAAGCTTAAAATGTTAAAAAAAATAAATAAATAAAATGGAAGATTTATATGGGACTACAGTCCCACTGATTGGAAATGCAACTAAAAACCAGAGAGTGGAGCAGTATAGTCGGACAGTGCCGACCATATGATACCCTACACAACTTCCACGAAACTATAACATTCTGTGATTCTATATTCTGAGCTTGGACAATATTTCGCGATATTTGCACTCTCTTGACAGACAGCCCTTCTAATCACTTGTCCAGATTCCCCTGCATCGTGCGTTGTGTTGTGATGTTCGGCTTTCAATTTTGGCCTATAGATCGACTTGAAAAAAAAAAACACCAACCAATAATTTTTCGGTCCACTTCATCCCAAAATTATTATCTGATCATCACCGAAAATTATAGGCGTTGTCGGTGACCATAACTTCAACCCCATGGAAAAATTCAAAGCGATCAGGTAGCGCTATATTTCTGCCGTCTAGTGTGGTAATGGGTTACTAAATAATATATGAATACGTAAGCACCTGTAAATATTTATGTGTAAGTCCCGCATCCGAGTACATACGACAATATAATTGGTATCAATTTAAAAGCCAACCACTCCTCTTGAACATACTATCAACTTCTCGGGTCTAGAATACAAACTTTGTAATTTTCACACAAAAGTCAGGGTCCATTTGACCCGCTAAATATTGACCGATCTTTATCAAAACCAGCATACTTATTCTTTGGCCCGATTTCCTTCTCCATGCAAAAATTCGCGGTGTTTGGCCAATAATTGCGCCTTCTGGAGCGACCAGAAAAACCGACAAAAATAAAGTTTTTGGTCCATTTCTTCCCCTAAATATTAACCGATCTTTCCCAAAAACAATAGGGGTCTTCATGGGCCAGAACCCATCCTACATGCAAAATTTCGTGAAGATTGGTCCATAACTGTGGCCTGTATCGTGTTTAAAAATTATAATGGACAGACGGACGGAGGGACGGACACACACATGTCTAGATCGACTCAGCTAGTCGAGATATGACTATCGGTATACTTAAAGATGGGTCTAGACCAACATTTCGCGGTGTTACAAATTTTTGGGGCTGCACAAAGCTATAATACCCTGACAACATAGTTGTGTAGGGTATAGTTAGAAAAGGAAAATAGGGGATTTACTTTTATATGAGTAAGTTTCTGCAAATATGTAGAGTATGTGGAATGCGGCAGTAGAAAATGCGGTTTACACTTTCAAAATATCGCAAAAGAATCCATATAGGTTTCTGAAATGGGGTGGTATCTTTATATGGGGGATATTTTATAACGTGAATATATTAAATATTCTTCCATAAAATTTTCTACTCACTAAAAACTCTGAATAGCTTATTAAGGCAAAAGTATAAATGGGGACTAAGTCAGGTCATAGACCCAGAGGGAGAGCCCGAAATACTAACATATTGCCATTATGTTTGGAAAATGTGGTTTAAACCTTTAAAATATCGCAAAAAATGCCATATTGCTTTTTGGCGTCTATACCAAACCGTTTCTCGATACCAAACATTCAATTTGCAAAATTCTTCTTTATTACGATTTCAACATACAAATGGACATAGACGCTCCTGCATATAATTTTATTTTGATCATGAATATTATATACTTTATGAGGTCTTCGGTAAATATTTTCAGTGGTTGGAAGTACAATTTAAAAAACACTTCACCTCAAGATGAAGGTTACAAAGAAGTTCGCGTACAATGCACTATTCATTTAATGCCCATATTTCATGCATTTAATTTCAAAATCCCTTGTATTTTCTATTTTTAGATTTACGTTGTGTTTAATAACAAAAAAACATAAATGGTTTTTGTTTTATTAAATTATTTCTCTATTACAACCACTACCACCCTGATAAAATTGTTTTTAAGAAATGCCAACTCTCTTTCATCATAGATAGATAAAAATCCCACTTTTATGCTGCCTTTGCTTTCTTAAGAAAATCTTGAAATGTTTCAAGGGCTAATTCTGGTCACTCATCTGTATATAATGTAATTTATATAAGTTGTCTTGCCATTTTTTTTTATTTTTCTGCCTTCATCCCTACCTTTGTGGCACACAAGCATACTCGTTCATAAATTTACTCAGCCATAAAGTGCGACACGGAACAGATATGAAGAAACTCCAAAAGGTATTCGCCTTTATAATGGGAAAAATATGATGGTCTTTCAGCTTGACATTTGTGTGTACACATACACATACATACAAATTTATTTTATAATAAAAACATGCCCTGTTTTCAAAACATTAAAGCTTATCTTCAAGGATATGGATGTTCATGTATGGGTGTGTGTGTGTATACACTCGCTTTTCCATGCCCTCACACATATGCAGATGATAAGAAAGAAACTCTTTCTTTTCTCCTTAAAAAAAAAAAAAAAAAAAAACACAACCAGGGCGTTACACACTTGAGTGATTTATTTCATAAAGAATCCTTAAGAAATAAAAAAACAACAACATTCATTCATACCTGGCATTTTCTTGTCTCCCACATACAGGCAGAGACAGGCAGATACGTCCCTGAGTTAATGAATGTTATGGCAACTGACATATACTTACTGTTGTATGTGAAAAAAATGTAGATTTTTCTCCCCTTAGCATCAAAATGAGTGCATGAAAGAAACTGCAGAAAAAAACACATGAAGGACTTTAAGGCCTTTACATATCCTTAAGAGGCACACCAAGAACCCGGTCTATTTCTTAAAGAAACTACTACTACTAAATTTATGGCTCCTTGGCCCAGAGTATTTAGTTAGGGAGCACAAAAAACACATCAACAACAAAAAATGAAGGAGACTAAGGATAAATAGAGTAAAGCAACACAAAATGAGTTTATGATGAAAGGCAAGTCTTAATGTTGGCATAAGTTGAAGCTGAAGATGAGGATGGGAAAAAAAGCTAGTATCTTTTCTTTATGATGCCGTTCATTTTTCTAATGCAAGGTAATGTTGTTGTTGTTGCTAGTTTTGTAATGTGTTCTTTTTATGGTATATTTAAAGTCTATGAAAGAAAGAAAAAAAAAATCTTATGGCAGACCTATCATATACTTAGCAGCCAACATAGGGCATAGTTATGAATAATGTAAGGTAATGTCAGGAGAGGGTTCTAAAAATAATAAAAAAAAATACAAATAAAAATTACAGAATTTACAAATGAAAATGCAATGGCTAGGCCGTCCAAGTGATAACCAATATAATTAATTTTGATTCAAATCCTGTGCAGGTCCCAAATGAAGATAAAACAGACATATAATTTACGGACACAATTTTATCAGAATATCTGTGTATATTTGGAATCTTTTATATCAAATACTGGCATATACCTCGATGAAAGAAAAGCTTCACCGAAACCTTCATCATTTCAGTATTGGTTCATGTAACAGCCCATACGTTAATTTTTGCTTACGGTGTCATAGCAGTACACATGGTATTCCCCAATAGTTTCTAATATATTATTGGTGTGGATATGGTCTAAAATATCGTAAAAATTCCTTCCTTTCGTACCCCCTTAGATTTTCAGATCCTAATATTAATTTAGATAAAATAAATCCACATTTTCTGAATTTTTATACCTTCCACCTTAGTAAAGTAAAATTCAAAGACGATGCTATTTTCAATGTCCGTCCAATTCTGTTGAATTCTTTAAAAATCTTTTTTGAAAAGAAATTGAGATAGGGTACATCACAAATTTGGCATATTTTGTTATTTGTGTGCAGGCAGGTCTTAAAAAAAAAAACTTTAATTAAGGGAAGATGGTATATATCGATCCACGTTCAGGCATAGCTCCCATATAAGAGTACCTCCTAATTTTCGGTATTTTGGGGTTCTTGAGCTCATTTTTCAACCGAATACGCTGAAATTTGGTACATTAAGTTCTTATTGGGTACTAAATGTCTCCACAAAAAATTATAAATATAGGTCCATTTTTTCGGATAGCCCCCATATTTGGTTCTAACGGTCTGTTGTAATCATTTCTCCTGCGGATGATATCGAGATAAAAAAATGGAACGTAAGGTTCGATAATGAACTATATATGAACTATCACCAAAGGTCCAAAGAAACATGGGGTCTATAACAATTTAACTGTGTCAAAGTGTATACACCCTCCTTAGCCATAAAGCTGAGGGTATATTAACCATTAAAATTTTCGGTTTGTAGAAATGTCGATATAGGTCCACTTTTTGTATTTTCCCTATATTTTCATTTCAAGTACCTGTCAGTATATGTATGGTGGAGGGTATCCAAAGTTCGGCCCGGCCGAGCCGATAACCCACATCAACACCCCAAACGATTTTTTCTATTTTGAAAGTCTTTCCCAATTAGGCGGCTGTTGGTTCTTGGAGGATAAAAATGTATATTTAGAAGATGATAATGTTTGTGAGCCCTACAATCCTCTCCGAAGACCATTTCCCATCACAAATATCAGTAATTTCATATTTTGGGTTATTTGTGTGAAAACAACTCCTTATCAAAAATATATTTAATTAAAGGACCGTATGCTGACCTATAAATGTCCCGTTCAACTTTCGATATATAAGAGATCCTAAGCGAATTTCCCACCACTAACCCTCCTGGCTATTCGGTGGTATTCCACTGAATTTTGAAGACCCCAGTCGACCATAACAAAAATACTCTACGCTCTAAATTTCCACGGTTATCCGATTTTTCTCAGGATCTTTCTATTTACAAAATTATCTGATCGAGTTTTTATAGTTTCAATGAAATTCAGGGCGAGAATTTGAATATTTTTGTCTCAATCTATATTCAATATTTTGGTCCTTATTTTTTAGTCACTGCATTTCTTCTCTCACATTTGTAATATTTCAAAATGTATAACCCTATAATAACTAGACAATCTTTTGTCTTCAAATATTCTACCTTAGCCTTCTACACAAACAATAATAACAAAAACTACAAAAAAAAATAACAGCTGCAGACAAAAAACTTAGTCTCATCAACCTGAAGAGTTTTTTTTTACTACAGCGACTACATCTTAAGTAGTTTTGGTTTTTTCTCTTCTTCTACTTTTTTTTAAATTAAGACACATTCACCTGGCTGCCTAGCACTCAAAGTACACAACACCCGCAACAATATTCTGTCAAAAGTCAGGCAAGTCAGTCAGTTAAATCCCTATAAACCTTACAGACAAATAAGACGACGAAGAGGAGTTGGAAGGCTAAGACTATAGCCAAACCAGGGCATATTTAGCGTAGACGAAATCTTTATTCAAAAGCCTGATCCTTTGCCTATTTCTGCTTGCCTTTATATCCATACCTAATATAGCTATTTGAACTATAATTCAGTTCAAGTTTGTTTTTTTCTTCTTCATAATATAGCCAGGCATTTAAGGTTTATTTTTATCATATGCCGTCTATATGTATGTACGTATATCAGGGCACAAAACTCAATCATTGATTTTTCTACATAGCAAAACATTTGAAAACATAACTTCAACACACAAAACCATGGTAGGAGATACCTACATACATGTAGATATACAGCCACAAAAACTCATTGGTTTAGTCTGGGGTGAAAAAAAAAAAATACCTCCTGTTTTCATGTGGCATAGTGTCTACATTACGTTGTGTGTGAGTGTATGTGTGTGTGTTCGTCTATAATCATATTCAGTCAGGTTGACTGGCGTCTGGTTTAGTTGCTGTTTGTTTTTTATCTTTCGTTACGCTTAGCCAACCAACCAACCAACCCTACAATCAAATGTATTCAATAGCAGATATTCTCAAAACACCCACACACACTCACATGCACACGGTTGATTGGCAAATAACCTGGTCTAAACTTATTTTCAAACTAAAATAAGCAACAACAAAAAACAACGTTGGGTTCATTCCAGTTTTTTTTTTCAATTTTCCTTGATAAAAGGGTTAATGTACTTTCAATGTGTATGAGATTTTTTGTCTGTGATTAAATGACATATTGGCTTTTTGTATGGTGTGTTTACACAGACATTTGCACATACATGCATATATCCTGTAGATATAGGTTGATTGTTTTCGTTTAAGGTAAATTTAAGAGAATGGAAAAACTTCATAATATCATATAATATAATTTGAAATTTTTTTTGGGCAAAAGGGAAAATTGCATGATGTCGGAGATTTACCTGCCTTGGGAAGTTTATAAAGTTTATTGACAAGGTTAAGATTTAATAAACTGAATATTTTAAAGATGATTTTTGGAGAGATATGCCGATGATGGTTGCCGTTTTTAGCCTTAGGGGTGGATAATTTAGACTGTAAATTAATTGAATTGGTTTTTTAGTATTCAATTTGTTATTTAGATCGCAAGTTAAGTTTATTCTTATTTTTATTTAAAATTTAATTTCAAATAGCTATTAGTCCGACGCCTTAAAGTATACTATACAAATATACCTGTATTTACTTACTATTTACACTTCACTCAGCTAATATTTTCTTTTATTTTCTTGTTCTTTCTTTTGATATTTCCCCACAACAGCTGTTTGCAGTTTAGATTGCGGTCCCAATGGTGTTTGTGAGTCCGGCAAATGTCGTTGCAATCCTGGCTGGACCGGAAATCTATGTGATCAATTGCCCTGTGATGCACGCTGTTCGGAACATGGACAATGTAAAAATGGCACCTGTGTTTGTTCCCAAGGATGGAATGGAAGACATTGCACATTGCGTAAGTATAAAACTAACTAAAATGAAACCACAGCAAAAAACCAAACATGTATTGATTTTACAATCGTCTTTCAATAACAACAAAAGGAAGATAGAAAAATAACACTCCGAATGACAGGGAATTGTGGCTTTTGTGTATCGCATAAATATAAATAAATAAAATCAAATTTAAAACTTTGCAGACAATTGCAAACAGCAACAAAAAATAATACTCAATAAAGTAATGCAAAGTTCTTGATGGCGGTATAAAATAAATATCAAAACAAATCACCAACACCACCACCAAATACTTCTCTTTCATAGAATATTGATGACAAAGGGAATAGAAAAAAATCAAATTTGTTTTAAATAGTTTATTTATTGCAGTGTTGCAACTAAAAACAAACTTTTATTGCTTATTAAGGAAATAAGCAATAGAAGACGCAATGAAGCCAAGGAAAGGAAAGCAAATAAAAACAATAAAACTTTTAATGCACATTAACAAATTAATGAAATTAAAAAAATAAATAAAATTGAAGATTCAATAACTAAAAAATAAAATATAAATATTAAAAAATAAAAATAAATTATTCCAAAAATGTAAAAAATAAAAAAATGACCTCGTCAGCTACTATGCAATAATTTTTTTTCAAATGGACATTAATAATATGGTCTCTTTATTCATTTGTAAAAAATCTTAAATAATTCCTTAAAAATCATTTTCCCTGTTACGCCTTGCCTTATACACCAACAATAATTAAAGAAAATATTATAAAAACATTATACTCATTTTGTTCTTCCTCTGGAAAGTAATTTCCTACTTATGTTTTCCATTACAAAACAGTATTCACTCTTTAAGGCTCCTAAAAGTATGCAATATTTTCATATTGATTTTCATATCCTTATTAATAGGAAAGGCAACAATAATTTTTAATAGAAAATTATACCCTCAGCCTTATGGCTAATTAGTGTATATACACTTTCAGACGGTGAAAATGTGCCTCATCGAAATATTGGTTCTAGACCCCATGTTTCTTGGGACCAAATCCGTTTCAGAAAAAACTAAGTTCAAGTCCGAATTTGGGGAATATCGGTCCATGCCTTCTGGTAGCTCCCACACAGTGGCTACGGCTAAGCCTAAATGCGGGCTATAGTTCACATATAGTTCATTATCGAACCGTACGTTCTACTTTTTATGTCGATATCCTTCGCGGGTGAAATGATTACAACAGAATGTTAGAACCAAACCCAAAACGCGGAAAAATCAGATAATTATATTAATATTAAAAATGGGATTCTATGGGGACTACGCCTAAAGGAGGTTGATTATTAATAATTATTTGTAGGGCGATTTGTTTCCATATACGCTTACAAAATACTAAATTTCAGTGATTTCGGTTGAAAAACGCGCTCAAGAACCTCCAAATGCCGGAAATGGACTTATATTTATAATTTTAAGTGGAGATATTTGGTACCCAATAAGAACCCAATATGCCAAATTTCAGCGAATTCGGTTGAAAAACGCGCTCAAGAACCCAAAAATAACGAAATTTGGGGTACCCTTATATGGGAGCTACCAGAAAAAATGGAATTATATTTATCAATTTAAGTGGGGATATTTGGTACCCAATATACCAAAATTGGGGGTACCCTTATATGGGTGGCTACCAGAAAAAATGGACCTATATTCAAAATTTTTTGTGGAGTGATTTGGAACCTATTTTGAACCCAAAGTACTAAATTACAGCCAATTCAGTGGGAAAATAAGACCAAAACCCCCCAAAATACTGAAAATTAGGAGGTACCGTTATATGGGGCTACCAGAAAAAGTCGGCCTATATTTATAATTTTTTGTGGAGACATTTAGTACCCAATAAGAACCCAATGTACCAAATTTCAGCGAATTCGTTTGAAAAACGAGCTCAAGGACCCATAAAATACCGAAAATTTGGAGGTACCCTTATAGGAAAGTCTATGCCTAAACGTGGACCGATATATAAACACTTTTGATTGCTGCAAAAGACAACCCTATAAAATATGCACCCTATCTAAATTCTTTCGAAAAATACGTGATTATAATTTTGCAAGAATATATATACTCCATACGGAAATCATTTTTGAGCTACAAACGGAATGACAAACTTAATATACCCTCCATACTATGGTAGAGGGTATAAAAAATCAAAAAAAAATAAAAGAAAAAAATACTTTTTAATATAAATATTTTGAAACTCAGCCTATAAGTATGCAACTCAATATATAAAAAATTAAATTGAATAAAAACTACTTAACTATTTATACTCAATGCCATGCCTCTTAAAGGAAAGTCTTGTATTTCCTATATAAACACTTTTGATTGCTGCGCCTTAAAATATGCACCAAATACAATGCTATAATTTTGCAACACTCCATACTCATTTTAAGGAGAATTTCCTATATATTTTTTTCCTGTAATAAAAATGAAAAACATTTTTTTCACTCTAACACTCCCAAAAGTATGCAGCATTTTTTAAAATAATTTCCTTTGTATAACATTCCAAAGCTAGACAGCCAGACAGATCGTCAGCTGTTTGACACTTGTTAATGCAAATGCTAAATGTAATATCATTTGCTTTTTGTCATCGTCGTCTTCGTTGCCTTGAGAGATTTCTTTTCAATTATATGTATTATATAAAACCAGACGCCTCATGTTATGTTGTAAATTTTCAAAAAATGAAAAAAAGCTACAACTGAAAATAATGTGACATGTTAGGAAATGTAAGGAATATTAAAAAATAACAAGACGACAAATGTCTTTTTGAAAGAAATACTAATACACACACACACAAGAATGCAACAAAATGAAAAAAACATGCGACCGAAATGAAATATAACTCTCAAAGACATTAGTTTAACTTCAATGTCAGACATTTTGAAATGGAATGATAGAAAAGAAAGGAAACTGAAAATAAATCCTAAAAATATGCAACATACCTGAATTGCTTATGTCTGTAAGGGAGGACCTTAAGGCAAATGTGTGATGCATAGTTTAAGGCGAATGGGTGTTGAAACCAGGCAACTCACGTTTAATGTGCAACGAAATTAAAATTTCATTCGATTTGAATTCCAATCTCCTTCTTTCATATACTAAGACGTACAAAAGAAAATTAAATATTACATTCTATTGTGAATTTCGTGTCCAGTAACTGATGAAGAATTCGAATGCTTTAAATACATGGATCTACGATAGTGATGTGTATTAATATTTTCTAAATATGACATGTTTGCTCACGGATATTAGACCTATTGTTTAAATATTTTTTTTCCAATGAAAGACTTGAGTGTCATTCGACTTTCAAAAGCTTTATATATTTAATATTTCTTAATTTGTTCTCTCATTTTGATTCATAAATAATATGCATTTCAATATTATTCACATGTCTATCGATACCAAATTTTCATGACATTTAAGAGAAATCAATTTTATGTTTTTTTCTTCCGAATTTTTTTTTAATAATTTATTTATATTCCCAAAAACGTTTTTTTTGTGCAATCAATCAGTTAAGTGAAAAATCGTGTAGTAATGTTTGTTGTTATGTGGTATATGCGCTTGTTCATTCACTTCATTTATAATTTATATGGATATATTCTCGGAATGGATGATATAGATATAAATTCTGGTGCATACTTTTAGGAAAATGGAAAAAAATTATTACTAAATGTCAATTAAAAAATAAAAAATAAAATATTAGTATTAGAAAAATGCTGGGGTTATGAATATGTTTCATATTTATAAAATATCTAGTAACGAATAAATGTGATGCATACTTTTGGGAATATAAAAAAATAAATAAAAAAACATTTCTAATGAAATTCAGGGTAAAATTCTGACAAATTTTGTTTAGAATACATTGAAATAATGCATACTTTTAGGTTATCAGAAAAATTTGAAACTAGTGGGAATTTGACATATTTGACAAAAATCCAGGTCATAAGCAAAGCATACTTTTAGTTGTTCATAGAAATAATCAGAAAAAAATGAAAGTGTCCGGAATTAGTTGATAAGCTAAATGTTAATATGAATGATATTTTTCTGGATTTAAACAAGACAAACATGATGCATACTTTTGGGAGCAACCGAACGAAGGAAGAAAAAATAACTTCTAATGAAATTTCTTGTAAATTCTTGACAAATTTTGCATACTTTGTTTAGAATATTTTCGGGGAAATTCCATTTTCATTTTCATTTTTTTTCACTGTCAGTTCAAAATTATAATTGCTCGAAAAATTCAGTTTATCTGGAAGTACAAAAAATAGTGATGCAGTTAGATAGAATGCCAAAATTTTGCATAGAGTCGTCATTTGTCTGCAGGCAGATGGGCTATATCCACGTTTAGGCATAGCTCCCATATAAGGTTACCCCCAAATTTTCAGTATTTTGGGGGGTTTGAGCGCGTTTTTAACTGAATTCGCTGAAATTTGATAAAGTGGGTTCTTTTTGGATACCAAATTTCTCCACTAAAAATTATAAATATGGTCCATATTTTGGGATAGCCCCAATTTTGCGGTATTTTGGGGTGTTTGATCGCATTTTTCGACCGAATTCGCTGAAATTCGGTACTTTGAGTTATTATTGGGTATAAAATCTCTATACTACAAATTATAAATATAGGTAAATTTTTTCGGGTAGCCCCCATACGAGGGTAGGAATTTTGGTACATTAGGTTCTTATTGGGTACCAAATTTCCCCACTAAAAATTATAAATATAGGTCCACTTTTTCTGGTAGCCCCCATGTAAGGGTACCTCCCAAATTTTAATTTTTGGGGGGTTTTGACCGGATTTATTCAACGAATTGGCTGAAATTTGGTACACTGGGTTCTTATTGGGTACTTAATGTCTCCACAAAATATTATAAATATAGGTCCATTTTTTCGGGTAGCCCTCATATAAGGGTACCCCCAATTTTCGGTATTTTGGGGTTCTTGAGCCCGTTTTTCAACCGAATTCGCTGAAATTTGGTACTATGAGTTCTTATTGCGTAGCAAATGGGGTAGCCCCCATATAAGGGTACCCTCAAATTTCTGTATTTTGGGGTTCTTTAGCCCGTTTTTCAACCGAATTCGCTGAATTTTGGTACATTGGGTATTGGGTACCAAATTTCCCCACTAAAAATAATTAATATAGGTCCAATTTTTCTGGTAGCCCCCATATAACCTCCAAATTTCCAGTTTTTGGGGGGCTTCACCACACTTTTTTCACGAATTGGCTGTAATTCAGTAATTTCAGTTATTATGTTTGTAACAGGCAAAAAATTATAAATATAGGTCCATTTTTTCTGGTAGAATATGCATATAATCACTTTCTGAGCCCGTTTTTAACCGAGTCCGCTGGAATTAGGTATTTTGTAGTCGTATATGGTAACAAATCTCCCTACAAAAAATTATTAATATTCACCCTCTTTTATGATCCGATTTTTATAAAATTTAGCTGATTTTTTCCACTGTAATAGGCCCAATACAGTAACCCTATTGAAATTGGAGAAAATCGGTTCAGATTTAGATATAGCTCCACATATATATTTTCGTCCGATTTTGATTTATTGATGCACCATTTTTCTCCCAATAGTGATCCATAAAGACAAAATGTTGCATAGAGTATTGAATTAGGTCTAGATACTTATATGGCAAGTTTTGTTGAAATCGGTTCAGATTTAGATATAGCCCCGATTTATAGTTTCGTCCGATTTAATGTAAATAGTGCACCGAACTCCCAATAGTGGTCTGAATAAAGCAAAATTTTGCACAAAGTACTGAATTAAGTCCCGACTGATGTATGTGAAATTTTGTTGAAATCGAGTCAGATTTAGATATAGCTCCCATATATAGCTTCGTCCGATTTAAAGTAAATTGTGCACCAAACTCCCAATATTGTTCCGATTGAAGCAAAATTTTGCACAGAGTACCGAATTAAGTCCCGACTGATGTATGCGAAATTTGTATATCAACAGGATATTGTAGATATTAACATGTCTTGCATGTACCCATAGTGGTGAAGGGTATCATATAGTCGGCCCCGTCCGACTTTTGAACTTTCCTTACTGGCTAATATTTTATTTTCTTTAAATAACTGATATTAAAAAAATACAAATATTTTTGTCCAAAGTTCAATAACCTCAATCCAACAATAGCAGAAATCTCTATGGAATATATACGAAGAACAAAACACAATATTTCAGTGAATAAATAATTTATACTTCATTGTTTCATGTTGCAAGTTACATGTCCTTGTTTTATTATACTCGTTTGGTTTATGCCATGCCAGAGCCATAGTTCATATTTGTCTGCCATTCCTGGGTTTTCAATCATTGAACTTTGATTTCGTTCATTAATTATGTACAGTGGGCCATGTTTGCTCTATGAAAAAAAAGAAAGAAAAATGCTGGAGTGGAATGATTTTTATGTCAATTTTTTTGTATACTTTTGTTCTTGTGTACTGATTTTTTTACTTATTTCTTCTTTACTCCTTTAATTTCAGCTGGTTGTGAAAATGGTTGTTCACGTCATGGTCAATGCACTTTGGAAAATGGTGAATATCGTTGTGATTGTATTGAAGGATGGGCTGGTTCGGATTGTTCAATTGCATTGGAAATGAATTGCAAGGATAATATCGATAATGATGGAGGTAAGAAGAGAAAAATATATATGAAGAAAAGAAAGAAAATAAAATAAAGTTGAAGAGCACAATCTCAATAATTTTCTTAAAAAAACATATTTTCTTAATTTAAGTCTTATATTTCTTGATAAGCGGCATATTCTCAAGATTTTTTCATTGATTCCTTTGAATGGTTTCATATTTAATTAATAATTGTGAGTTTTGTTTTTCTTTTTTTTGTGTTCGCTTAGGAATATATGTATAGGCAACGAGATTGTTGTTTTCAACCGTCTACACGTTCCATTCATTTATTTCCCAAATGTATTGGCGATATTGTGTTGGTAGACAAAACTTTTCAATCAAAAATTATTATTAAATCTGTATGTCAAAATTGTGTAGCCAACTTATTTGTTCTTTAATAATAAAAAAAGTCCCAAATGAAATTAATAAAAAAAATCATAGAAAAGGGAATCACAAAAATCAAGGATTGCGTTAAAGGTTATTGAGGGTAATAATTTATATTTTTTAATACAAAAATAACAATTAATTTACTAATGATGAGAAGATTTTATCGAAGACTTAAAGAGAAAAATTTCGTAGACATGGCAAAAGTTTTCGAAGCCTTCCGTCAGTATGTTACAAAAAAGTACTAGTCGACCAGACTGAATTCTAAATGACTAAAATCTGTAGGGGTTTTTTAAGAAGAAGGCTACCCTGAAATTGAGGCCTTTATTGATAATTTACAATAGGAAAAAAATCGAGTTAAACTGCATCCTGGTTTAAGTTTTTCATTTTCCTTCCCTCCTTCCCTTTTTATTTTTTGTAACACATCAATCTCATTGATAATTTAAATCAATTGCCAGCTCTTACATTGCAACAAATACCCATATTATCACCTTCTAAGTGAAGTGAAGTACACTTCTATGGTTGACAGGATGTATTTCCTTTATTAGAGAGAGTTCAATAAACAATTCGTAAAATCTTTACAAGGAAGAAAACATCACCTATGCAAATACAGAAGTAACGAAAATAAAGAAATCAAAGAGCGGATGAACGAACACTTGCTAATGCTAATATTGTGTATTTTTTCACTTATGATGGAAGTGTGTGTGTTGTTGTTGTTATTTCATGTTTTCCCTGCAATATCCTTTAAAAAAAATTGGCAACAAATTGTTATTGGTGCTAAAAGCATTCAATTGTTGGCAATAATATTACTCAAATGGAGAAACGAAATGCAAAATACGTAACAAAAAGCATACGTTTTACAAATCGTCACGTCACGTTCTCAAGGTGAAGTGTAAATCAAAAAACGGGAAGTGAGCGTACACACACAAATCAAAAACAGAAGGAAATCAACGGAAATTTAAATCAACTTTGAATATAAGCAGATTTGTCATGGAAGGAAAATTGGAAAATAGCAACTCAAAACATGGGGTTAATATATGTGACAGACTAACGTTCATAAATACTCTACACACATACATTTACATAGCACATAAAGTGAATAAAACATCCTTAAATGTTTTTCAAGCTTTGAAGAGCTCTCATAAATATTACCCATTTCTTGGTTGGTTGAGTGTTATTCCCCTTCCCTATTTCCTTTCGTATTTTTTCTTATACCATTTCTTAAATGCTAAATAATGTAGGGAAATGCCAGTTTTATATGTATTGCAACATGTTTTGTTGTTGTTGTAAATTTTATTTAAAACGACATGCCCAGATTCTACTTTGATCTTGAGAGTTACTCTTATCCTTGTTTTAATTTTTCAATTCATATTAAAAGTTGTCACTAAACAAATCCAAGTGAATATCAACAGGGATACTAGGTGGGGATTTGCAAAAATTGTACTCAAAGTGGCCTCTAAATAATGCAAAAAAAATATCTAAACTAGTTACAAATTATCAGTTGATTTTTCCAACAGATCTATACCCCCAGTCTTTGACACACCTCCTCATAATTGTATAATATTTTGACATTTTAGTTTCTATATCTGAAAATTAATGGTCCATTCCTCATGGTCGATAAATTCTATTCATTCCATATCTACCTTTATTGAAATTCGATTCGAAAATTGAAAATTATTGGAGACCAATTTCAAATTAATGAGTGATAGGAGGGTATCGGCCTATAGAGCCCGTATTTGTTATAAATACAACCATATAGGTTCGAATTGTGTAGTTTGTGTCACGGTCTTTTTAAAACCTCGTATTTGCCAAGTCGTATTCTTCAAAAGCAGGCAAAACGGTCGGTTATCATACCACCATAACGCTTCAAATTGCCGATGACCATAAACGTTATCGAAGAAGTAAGGTTCAATCACACTTTCGGACCATAGAACGCACCAAACAGTGAATTTCTCTGGATGTAATGGCCTCAGTTAAATTACCCAGGAATCCTCAGACGATTATGTAAAGGAAACTCCATCTTCAGATTTAATAGTACTTACTTAGCTTACTTAGCAGAACATATGTTCCATAAACAGAGCTTAAAAACGATTTCCAGGCAAGTCGGTCTTGCGCGCAATTTTTCCCATTTTAAAGACCATGTGCCAAAATGTTTTCTTCCACTTGATCTTTCCATCTAATTCGTGGCCTTCCACTTCTGCGTGAGTCATTAGTTGACTCGCTTTTATATGCCTTTTGTGCTGGGGTATCCTCATCCTTTCTCACAACATAACCTAGCCAACGTAGTGGCTGCAGCTCGATACGTCTGACAATGCCTATATCCGAGTATAGATGTTACAACTCAGGGTTTATTCTATGGCGATATTAATCGTCAACCCAGATCAGCCCATAGATCTTTCGGAGAATTTTTCTCTCAAACACCCCAAGAACTCCTCATATGCTTGCGTAAGTGCCCATGCTTCAGATCCATAAACCAGCAAGTGTTAGCATTTGTTGGCCATCACTATCCTTCTCCGAATTTCAAAACTGATGGCATTAGTTCTATTTATGGCGGTAGCAAGGTATATAAAATCTTTGGATACCTAGAAGTTGCAGTTATCAAGATCCACAGTTGGTCCGAGTCTACTGTAAGTCTTGCGCGTTGATACCATTAGCTTTGTCTTCTCGCCATTTACTGCCAGACCAACTTTGGCAGACTCATTTTCAATTTCTTCAACAGTGTCTGTTAACGCTCGTAATGTTCGGTCCATTATATCGTGTAACATGTCTTGTTTGGTGTACAGAGTGCAATGTTTGTTCACCTATGCCTCTGGTATGACTTCTTCCAGCCAACCTTGTCTCAATCCTCGTTCGGTATTAAAGGACTCCGATAGGTCCTTTCCGACTTTAACTGCTGTGCCAGTTAAAGTTATCCTGCAGACGCAGACAGATTTAATATAGTTCGAAAATAAATATTACGTTATGTAATGGATGGATCATATCGGAGATTCCATTTTCTTCATATGAAATTTACAATTGTTCAAAATCTTGGTGCTTTGTGGAAAAATTTGCGATAGATCCCAATTGTGAAATATGCACTTCTTATAGTCATTGTGACCGGAATCAATATATTAACAATGCAAAATTTTCTTTTCCAAAAATTCGATTCAACAACGTTACATCAATTCAGGGTCCAGAGGACTATGACATAATATTAACTTGCATTAAATTGCGCGATGAATAAAGACTTGGAGTCTGATGGGCCACATTTCCAAAAAATGGCTAGGACATTAAAAATACCTAAAATGGTGCAGACCCATATATGAAAAAAATATAACTTTATTGACAAATTGCCTTCAGTCACTTCGTTCGGACCTAAACATTATTTAGCAGAACTTTCGAAACGTAAAAGTTTTGTGGATAAGTCTTTCAAAATACAAAATGGAGTGTGTGCCTTACCTCTCATTTTAGGTTTTTTTTTCTGGCATGTTTTTGACCATTTAAATAAAATACCTCACCATGGCCATACAATATAAATATTTTCATATTTCTCAAAACTTCCGGCAACGCCCCACTCATACAATAAATACCTATACACCTAAGTATTTTAAATAAAAAGAAACAAAGATGACATTTTTTCTTTCTTGCAAAAAACGAAAATAAATTTAACCATTCTGATGCTGAAGGTCCTCCATATATACTAACATGTTTATGGAGTATGTCGATTGTCTTTGGGTCTTGTGTTTATTGAACAAATACACGAAGGGTTAATATTTAAAAACATGTCTTACTTGAATACGTGATCCTGCATATGCCACATATTCTGGCAGTACTGGCAGTGTGGCAACCTCTTAAGTCATACCTGACTCACGTAAACACTTCAACATCTCTATGGATGATGTGTACTACGTACTTCACATCATGTCAAAATGTACGCACATGTTTGATAGTATATGTTGTATGCATACATGTGTGTGTGTTTGTGTTCGTCTGTGAAATATGTTACTGTAAAGAAAATTTCACATAACATGAAAGAAGAAGCATAAAACAAAAGGGAACAACATCATCAGTGTTGTTGTTTTGCTGCACTCTGTTCTATGTCGTTGTTCTTATTTACAACAAAACATTCACCTATTGTTGTGGAAAAACTTTTGATAGCAGTCTCAGATGATGGTGTTGTTTTTGTTATTGTTGTATCATTTTTTTTAACACGCACACGTTTAGTGACGTTAAGGATTTGTTGTGACGGCGGCAATTTTTTGGCAGGCTTGAGAGTGGTTTTTGTTACCTGTCAAAATCTCACGTGAGAATAACATAGCATAACAACGGGAATACTCTTACATCCATGGGAGACTCCGAGTGTGTGTGTGCGTGTGTACAGGTTTGTGTACGTTTGAGGATTTATATTGACATGTGAGTGCCACAGAAGAAGAAAACCAAAACGGTTACGTGATTGTGTTGTTATACACATGAACATGAAAATATTTTGGAATGAAAATATATTTTATGGATGAGTGTGTGTGTGTGAAGATTTAAATATATGCATTTTCTATTAGCTATCTAAGGAGTTTAGATTTATTTCTAGAGAGTGAAATATTTCCCAATGATAAAGAAGGCTTACATAGCTACTCTTTTGATATTTTACTGCCCCTATATAAGCGTAACGGCCTATATTGACGATCCAATGACAACATTTTCAATCGAAGTGACTACATTTTCGTATTTTGGCTATAACTTCACATGTTTACCTAGAAATTGTTGTAGTAAATTTTTAAACATATCGGCCTATGTTAATTATTACGAAGATTTAAGGAAAATGTTCAACAGAATTTCTGTACATTTTGGAAAGGTCCCCCTATAATATATTTCCTACATGTATTTTTCCCACCGAAGGGGTAGAATTATGCTTTCTACTTGTAAAATTTCACTCTTTAACTATACCGGTATATTTAATGTATATTGAAACATCATTTTCAACCGAATGGGCTATAATTTGGGGTTTCGGAATTTGGGAGGCTACTATTTTGATTTCCATTTTCCAACGCAAGTAGCTATAATTTTGAATATCTGAAAACATAAACCATGTTCATATTTTGACATTTAAATGCCTTCGCAGCATTTTCCGAATTAAATGCCTCATACTTCTTATTGTTTCTAAGAAAGTCATAAATACAGATAAAATGTTTGATATTGTCCCCATAGAAAAGTTCCGAACTACTTTCCGTTTTTTATGGACCCAGCACCGTTTTCCAATCTATGAGGATATATACCTGAGTATTTTCTGTATATAATTGATAAAAGGTACTTCCTCATTAATAGTATTTCAAAGCTTGTTTCGGTTATCAAAGCGTATTTCGGTTTCGAAGGACATTTTAAATAAAGGTCCACGTTTCGAAATTGCCCTCATAGAAAAGTTCTGCCCAACTTACCGTTCTCTGTGAACCTAATATAATTTTCCAATAGAAGAGGCTATACTTAAACGTTTTGGGTATAAGAGTTGATAAGAGATGCTGCCTCATTTTTGGGGATTTCAAAGGTTCTGGAGGCCAACTTCCAAATTAAGTATTTGATTTTAGAGGTTGCGGTTATCAAAGTATATTTCGGGCTAAAAGAAAATTAATATATAAGTGCAAGTTTTGATATTGTGTCCATATATTTTTATACCCTTCACCACACTGTGGTACAGGGTATTAAGTCTTTCTGCATATGTTTGTAACAGGCAAAAGGAAACGAGATAGACACAGGGTTCCTTTTGAGAATATGCATAGAATCACTTTCTGAGTCGATTTATGCATATCCGTCCGTCCGTCTGTCCGTCTGTAGATGTTATATTTTAAACAAAGTACAGGTCGCATTTATAATCCGATTTGTATGAAATTTGGCACAAGTCACTTATTTGGCCCAAGGACGAACCCTATTGAAATTGGAAAAAATCGGTCCAGATTTAGATATAGCTCCCATATATACTTTCGTCCGATTTAATGTAAATAATGTACCAATGTCCCTAAATATCTTTCGATTTGCACGAAATTTGGCATAGCGTAATGAAGTATGTCTAGAATGATGTGTGCTAAGTTTCCTGGAAATCGGTCCAGATTTAGATATAGCTTCCATATGTATTTTCGTCCGATTTAAAGTAAATGGTGTACCAATGCCCCTACATATCTTTCGATTTGACGAAATTTGGCACAGCGTAATGAATTAGGTCTAGAATTATGTGTGTTAAGTTTCCTGAAAATCGGTTCAGATTTAGATGTAGCTCCCATATATATTTTCGTGCTATTAAATGTAAATGGTGCACCAAAGTCCCTATATATCTTTCGATGTGCACGAAATTTGGCAAAGCGTAATGAATTAGGTCTAGAATAATGTGTGTTAAGTTTCCTGAAAATCGGTTCAGATTTAGATATAGCTTCTATATCTGACTAAATGAAAAATTTAGTATCGGTTGCAGAATGACATGTTTATGGGTTAATTTTCATTTTACTGGTCCTTTAAAAATGGGTCTGTTAGGATTCATCTGTTGAATATACCCAAAGTGGTGAAGGGTATCATATAGTCGGCCCCGTCCGACTTTACTTCTTTTCTTACTGGTTTTATCCTATTTTTATATCCAAAATTTTTAAATGGTAAAAGTTCTGCCGCATTTCCAGTAGTTGGAAGTTTATAGCCTAGTTTGGAATATGGTGTTTCGTTCATGAAACAAAAACAAAATGTTCAGTTTTTTACGGTTTTAGACAATTTTTCCCATTTTTACGGTTTTAGACAATTTTTTCCCATCTGAATTTTAGACTGTTTCATGCCTCATTTTAAGCATTTCTAAGGTACCCACTTAAATACCTGTAATTTGAGAATTCGGATATTCAAGGTCAAGTTCCGTCAATTTGAGGTATTTTGAAACTCACTATTTTAACAATTTCTGTTATGAGTCTAACTTTTTTTCCCAATTGTGAAGACACGTTATCTCCTACATATATTAATAATTGTTTGTTTTTCCTTACCAAATTTCCTATCAGAGCTTTCGTACAAAAAAAGCTTTTTCTTCTTAATTTCATTAAGAAAATCCTGCAAACGAAAAAAAAGACTTCGTCATGGGTACTAATTGTGATATGCCCATGTGTTCTATAACATTTTTTCGGTTTACTTATTACCATCATCCATCTTCTTTTAATACACTTATGTAATTTTCATTTTTGTTGTTGTCGGTGTTCTTTGAAATTGAAACACATTAGAAATATGTCGTGCTCCCACCATCCACAAAAAAACCTCCCAATGTGGATGTAATTCATGCTCCAACCACGTTTTCATTATTTTTTTGCTTCCTCTCCAATTTTCATTTTGTTTACAGACGGTATGACAGATTGTTCAGACAGTGAATGTTGTTCACATCCAGCCTGTTCCGAGCATATTATGTGTTTATCCTCAAATGATCCTGTGGAAGTACTGTTACGTAAACAGCCACCCTCGGTGACGGCATCATTCTATCAACGTGTCAAATTTTTGATTGAAGAGAATTCCGTGCAATCGTATGCCCACATGGATGAGTACAGTGAAAAGTGAGTACAAAAAGTTTTCAATTTTTTTGTTTGTGTTATACCTATATATCGTATATATTCATTACAATATTTTATATATAGAATATATAAAGAATTTAGTGGAAGAAAGCAAAAAACAAAATATTTTATTAGAAAAAAGAAGAAGAAAAAAAGAGTATACAAAATATTGAATTTATGCCCAAGGCAAAAACAATTTGTCAAAAAGCTTTTAGTTTTATATATAATTATTTTATGATATATATATTTATATAATTTTATTTTTTATTTAAAATGGTTTCAAATTTTAATGAATGCACCAAAAGTTTTTTGTAGGACAAAACAAAAATTAATTGTTTTAATTTTTAGAACACAAAAAAAATGTTTAAATTTATAATTTACTTTTTATTAAAAATTTACGAAAATTTTCGGAAATTTTTATGCGAACAAAACACTGGTGCAATGAAGAGAAAAAGCTCAAATATTTATTTTATTAGTCTACAATGTTTTCTTTACATTTTTATTTTAAGAAATTATGGAAAATCCAATCACGAAAAAATTTATTATTTTATTTTCTTTAATTTTAAAAATTACAAAAAAACTATACATTGATTATTGTTTTTGTAAAAGAAAACTAAAGCCAGTGCAAAAAAACGATTATAAAACCAAACCCCAACAAATCCTTTTTATATCCCCACCAAGTCCCCTCAATGAGTCTATCATTTATGCGTTGGAATATGTGTTTTGTTTATTTATTTTCATTTTTTTAATCTTTACAAAAAAAATAACAAAAACTATCCTCATAATAAATAATTTATTATTTATAGTTTTTAATTTTTTGTTTTTATTTCAAGAAAATAATAATAATTGAAATGCAAATTGTTAAGCAATCAAAAAATCGATGTTTTTTGGTTTGAGCTTTTTCTTTTCTTGCCTAACTTTTTAGGGTTCTTTTTGTGACACCAAAAAAAAGTATGTGAAGCAACTATTTTCTTTTCATTTTCTATTTTTTTTACCAGATGTTTATTTTCATATTTTCCCATTTTATTTTTTTTTTATTTTGGAATTTTCTTTTATTTTTTTTATTGAAAAAATCCAAAGCGAAAATAATGATAGCACCTCATTGAGTATGTGTGTTGTCTAGTGTTTTACCTCCTTGTGTTCGTCTTACCCTAAAAAAAAAAAAAAAAAAACAATAAAAAAATAACAACTACAACGAAACGAAAATAAAAACCAAATATTTACAGCTATATAAAAAGGGAAACATATATAAAAAACAACTTATTACAAAAAAATGCTATAGGTTATATGAAATTATATTTCAATTTTAAATATGTTTTTTTTTCTTGATTAACTTAAACAAAATTTTATTTATTTTTATTTGCTTATTTCAGTTAATTGAAAAAAATAATTATTTCAAATTTTTATTTCATAAAAAATAAATTATTACTAAGCTAGTCATTTTTCTTTTAGGTTTTATGTAAACTTTTTTGTTGTTGTTTTAAGTTAATTTTTTAAATATATATTAAAAATAATAATAATAATATATATAACATATCATTTCAATAACCAAAAAAAATATATATAGTAAAAAATAAACAATTTAAAAACACATGGCTACAAAATAATAAAAATATATGACATATATTTACAAGGTGATACTATTATTCTATATATTCTATATAGTAATAAAAAAACAAAAAAATAGAAAAAATTTAATTATTTGATATTAACAAAGATATAGAACATTTAACATTTTTTTTTTTAAATTAGTTAATTTAAATTACTTAATATTTAATTTAAAATATTTAATACTTAATTTAAAATATTAAATATAAAATTTAAAATATTTAATAATTCAAAAATTAAATTATTTGATATTAACAAAAATATACAACATTTTTAATTTTTTATTCAAATTAGTTAATTTAAAAATATATTATTTAAAATATTTAATATTTAATTTAAAATATTAAATATAAAATTTAAAATATTTAATATTATATTTAAAACATTTAAAATATTTAATATTAAATTTAATATTAAATTTAAAACATTTAAAATTAAATTTAAAATATTTAAAATTAAATTTAAAATATTTAATTATATTTAAAACATTTAAAATTAAATTTAATGTATTTATTTTTTTTAAGTCAATTGAAAACACTTAATATTAAACTAAAAAATAAAAAACATATATTTTTTAATTCACCTTGTAAGTAAATGTCTACATTTGACCCCAACTGTAGCCCTGTGTAAGTAGCAACAGAAATTAACAACAAGGACCTAAAACATATTTTTCGTCAAACCAAAAAATATATTTTAAATTTTTTTAAACCAAATTTTTTTCAGTTCCTTAACTTGTGCGTGTCTAAAATTTTTAATTTCTTTAAAAATATTTTTTTGTTTTGTTTTATTTTTACATTTATGTTTTCTAACTATATTAAAATCTTAACTAACCAGCTATAGTAAAAACAATCAACAGAATATAGGCCAACAACAACAAAAAAAGACAGAAATTGTGAAAGTCTCTTTATGTCAATGTATATGTCTTATTCGTATCTACTATATAAAGTGTGTCAAATGTTTATTATAATTTGTTTGTGTTTCATTTTTTTTTTAATTTTTTATTTATTAACAACATAGCCAAAAACGAAATTTTGGCTAGCTCATAGCCTAACCATATCATTATTTCATAGCTATTTATAACCAAAAAAATATGTATTTAATATTTGAAAATAACAACAACAAAATTTTGTTTTAAAATTTTAAAAAAATCTTTTTGTTTTTTTCTTTTAATTTCTAATTTCCCTACTAAATGTTAATTATTTTGTGCTAACGAAAAAATATCTTTTGTATTTGTTTCTGTCTTTTTTTCAAAAAAAAAAAAAAACCAAAAAAATCAACAACATTTAATTTCACTTGTTTTTAAATTGTTAATGTCCTGTCTTAACAAAACAAAAAAAAACTGTGTTTGTCCTCATGTGTAAAAATATGCTGTTCGTTGACTTCACAACAAATACAAAAAAAAAAAAAAAAAACAATCAAACAAAAACTCTTCGTTTAAAACTACGTATTTATATTTGAAAATCAAACAAATATTTTCCTTCAATTATCATTAACAACTCGCAAATGTAGTCTCTTCTGGAGCTCATTTACACCTTGGTAAGTTTCGAAGAATCAAAAAAGAAAAAAAAAACATCGAAAACAAAATGCCAACATTCAATACAATTTCATTAGTTTTTTTTTTAGTTTACAACAAACATTACAAACCAAAAAACATTACCATGAACAGTCATAATAAATATTTCATTATTAGTGATTTTCAAATAAACAAAATTTCTAAAAAAACATAGAATATTTATATTAAAAAAATACATAAAATCGTATTCAATTACTTCGTTTGCGGGAAATCAAACGAGAATTTTGAGAATTTACTTACCATTAAAAAGTAACCGATCAAAAATAATCGTTATTTTATTTTTATACCCTCCACCATAGTATGGAGGGTATATTAATTTTGTTTTTCGGTTTGTAACTCTTTGAAATAATCATTTCCGACCCCATAAAGTATATACATTCTTGATCAGCGTAAAATTCTAAGGCGATCTAAGCATATACGTCTGTCCGTCCGTCTGTTGTAATCACTCTAGCGTCTAAACGAATTGAGATAGATCGCCAATTTTTTTTTTTTGTCTGCAAGCAGGTCAAATTCGAAGATGGAATATATCGTATATAACGATACACTCTAATTTTAAGTATTTTGGGGGTTTTGATCGTAGTTTTCGACCGAATTCGCTGAAATTCGGTTCATTGAGTTTTTATTGGGTAGCAAATCTCTATAATAAAAATTATAAATATAGGCCAATTTTTTCGGGTAGCCCCCATATAAGGGTACCCCCATTTTTCGGTATTTTAGGGTTTTTGAGCGCGGTTTTCACCCGAATTCGCTGAAATTTGGTACGTTGGGTTCTTATTGGGTACCAAATTTCCCCACTAAAAATAATAAATATAGGTCCACTTTTTCTGGTAGCCCCCATTTAAGGGTACCTCCCAATTTCCATTTTTTGGGGGGTTTTGACCGGATTTTTTCACCGAATTGGCTGTAATTTAGTAATTTGAGTTATTATTGCGTAGCAAATCTCGCCACAAAAAATATAAATATAGGTCAATTTTTTCGGGTAGCCCCCATATAAGGGTACCCCTAATTTTCGATATTTTGAGGTTCTTGAGCGCGTTTTTCAACCGAATTCGCTGAAATTTGATATTTTGTAGTCGTATATGGCAACAAATCTCCCCACCAGAAATTATTAATATGCATACCTTTTTATATTAAAATAGTGATCTGATTTGTTCCGGGTGTTGCGGTTGGGTAGTCGTTACGGGGAATAGTAAATTTTTACCCTACAGGGACTATTTTGCCATCTGTTGTAAGCATTCCGCCTTCTAAACATATTGTGATAAAAAAAAACTCAAACATGACGATAATGAAATATATCGACAGACATTTAGCCATCTCCGCAATATAGTGATACCTCCTGAAGGAATGAATTGAGATAAACAGTTAAAATATTGGGTTCAAAATTGGCATATACCGGTCATTAAATAGGCATAGCCCTCATATAATGATATCCCCAAATATTCACTATTTCCTTCACTATGCAATAGACATACCTTCATATAACCTTGTAATAGACATACCCTAATATAACCTTGTAATCTATATTACAGTAGTTTGAGGATTTTATACTCTACCATCCGTTATCAGTATCAGTCCACTTTTTGGATCTTACAGATTTTAGGAAAACCCCCCATTCAAAATTGCTGAAGTTCGTATTTGGTGTACATAATGGTTTACATAAATCGGTTTGTAGAATTATCGGTATATGCCCACTTTTTGGTATGTTCCCTATATTTTCATTCGTCAATTTTGACTGGACGAAAGTCATCGCAAGAATCACCAAAAATGTGCTTGGAATGCTCCAAACTATATATCATCGAACTCTCGCATAGTGATCCGTCTATTTTCCAGAATCATTTTCATTGGAAGGTTTTAATCGGCTGTTGGAGTGGTCGGGTGATCAGGACCAGAATTCTTTTAACCAGTTTTACCACAATTGGATTTGTGTCGCGCCAAATTGCCATTGTAATGAAATGTCCTTGATCATTTCATTTATACTAAACATAATAAAGTTTTATTTTTCAATTTGTTTCGAAAAGTAGAAAATCGGATCGGCCGACGACCGTATGTTTTGTGTTAAAAAATTAATAATCCAAAATGGCTGATTTTACCAACCTATATATCAGTAATATATCATGGAAATTGAATTCACGAAATATGAAAATAACGGTTATTTTTTGTTCCGACCTTATATATACAATCAGACCAATTTAATTAATTAAAAAATCCCATTTTCAAAATCGTCATTTACAATATTCTATGTTTTTTTTTTCTCTGTATACTTCCTTTCACAAATTTATACAAACAATTCATACTCTTTTATTAGCTGCATCTCATTTTGCATCTCTATTTTTCTCAATTAACATTCTATTCCTCAAACATTCATAGAAATCAATTATTGAAAAAAAAAATGAAAACAAACAAAATACCCAAAACTATGAAATCATTCATATCTTCTGTAAATTATTCATTTTTCCAAAACAAAGAAATAACTATTTTGAAAAAAAACTCAACATTTTATAACATATATATATGAAAGAGTTCGAAAGAAAAAATGCAATTAGCTACTAATGTATGTGTATTTTATGTGTACGTGTCTATGTGTATTTAGTTGATTTTTTTCAAATACCAAATTTTATTTATTTACGATATATATTTTTTTTTCGTTTTAGTTTTTTTTTCTTTTTTTTTTTTTTTTTTTTTGTAATCACCACAAACAAATATTTCCATGTATATTTTTAATTTATGATGATTTTTTTTTTTTTTGTCTTTGATTAAAACATACGAAACTTAAAAACTAACACAAATAACCAACTAACACCAACATGTATTGTTTGATTTATTCAAAATTACAATTTATATACATATTTTTTTATTTTTTAATTTACCTCAAAAACAAATATTAATATTTAAAACACACACACCAGTTATGGATTTTGTTTATTTGTGATTATTCTGGGTTTTGTTGGGTATTCCAATATTCCATTTTTTTTGTTTTGTTCCTTGGAATTCATATTTTTATTTAATTTATTACAACAACAAAAAAGTTCACAAACAACAAATAGTGCAACATATCGAAATATATATATTTTTTATTCAAAAATATACAGTGGAAATTTTTATATAAAAGAAACCAAAAAAGTGTTTACATTTTATTGTAATAATGCATAGCAGTTTCCACTGTATACCGCTTATTGTTTAGTTTACCCTCCATTCCTATATTTATTTCATTTTATTTTATTTATTTTTTTGCTTTTTACAAACAATTCTGAATTCTCAATATAAACAATACAATTTAATTCGATCATTTCATAGAAAAATGTACATTATTTTTGATTTTTTTTAAACATTTTAAATTATTTGTTTTTCTGTTATAAACTACTATATATTTTTTTATTAAATTCAACGAAAAGGCAGACTATTTCTTATTACAAAAATTACAACGAAAAAAAAGAAAATAAATTCTTTTAAAATATAGCAAAAAAAAGAAAAAGAGATAACAAAGAAATGAAAAAAATCTACATAAAAAATCCCTATATGTTGACTCCTTGTTACCCCAATGATCCTTAACAAACAAACATATCCTTTTGTCTGCGTCTAATCATTTGTTTACATGTTCTCTCTCAATATCCTCCTTTCCCCAAAACTTAAAATATGAAGAAAAAAAAACACATATGTTTTTTGTTTATATATAAAAACACTTTATTTTTTAACTTTTTTGTTTTTATATATATTATTTAAAAAAATTAATTATTTTTTTTATTTTAAAATTTACCATTAAGAGTGTGACAATTTTTCCAGCAGTGATGACAGTAAATGAAAAATAACTATTTACTATATAAATTAACTATAATGAAAGTAATTTTTATTTAAATTTTCAGCAAATTAAAAAAAAATCCTGTATAAAAAGTATAATTATTTTTATGGATTAAAAAATATTTAATTATATACCAAAAGTGATTTTAAATCAGGGATGCACGCCCTTGCACTCTAGCGTTCATCTCAACTCACACGGATTATTTCTCTTATTTGTTTAGTCGTCGTTGAGACATTAACGAGTAAACATATCTATGGTGGTGCGCATCATTTTGCGGCTACGCTTAAGCGGCCCACACACGACAAACATGTACGTTTGATCGGTGTGAAGCTCCTTGGCCACAAACGAATCAACAAAACTTCATTTCGAATTTGGGTTTTAAAGATTGAAAATGGACAGCGAAAGCGACGACGTAAAAGAGACCCAACTTTGTTAAATTCTTGTAATTTCATTCATACCGATGGATGGCACATGTTTGACGTATGTGGACCGCTTTAGCTTTGTGTACTAGTCTCACAAAAGCATTTACAAATTGCCATCCTCTCACCGTGTGCATCACTGTTTTAAATACAATAACTCAAAATATAATATTTAAACATAGCATACTTTTAGGCAAAATAATATATATTTCAATTTGTGACAAGCATTACAAAACACGCTACGAAAAATATTTGTTGCCTACAAAAACAGCTGATTCTATGTAGATGTGTGTAGCATCTAAATTTAAAACTACATCATAAAAATTAGTAGATAATCAAATTGACATATCGGTAAACAAAACATCATCAATGAAATTTCACAAAAAAACTAAGCATACATTTAGGCAATCGATCGTAAAATAACAGCTGATTGTTTTTAAAATGTGTGTATCATCAACTATGTGATAGAGAGTCGTAAATTTGGCCCAGCTTCTCTAGCCTTCTGTTTATTGCAATGACACTATATTGGAAAAAAATATGTAAAATGATCGGTTATTTGTAAGAGTCTTCACCCATTTTTCCAAATGAAGTACCTTTAATATAGCATTTTGGAGTTTTTTTTATGAATGGGATACATTATCGTCACAATGGATAGAAGCAATGTCCACAACTCAATTATGGCCTGAAATATATCCAATGCTTAGACTTAAGGAAAAATCGATTAATTAGACTTTCATGTAATTAATTTCTAAATATAGCATACTTTTAGGAAACATTAAATATATTACAATTACGGGACATTAGTAAATCGGAAAGGTTTCAAAATTAATTGAACGATTTCAAAACACACAAATGATCCAATTGGCATATCGGTAAAAAAAGTTTCAATAGTAGATATCAACAAAAGAGCTGATTCGATGTAAAATGTGTAAAAATTTGCCGATATCCGTCTATCAAATTGATGACTCCATGTATTCAAAGAATGATGAAAACGTTCGACATTTTTAAGAACCTTGCCTAATTTATTATCCGTCTCAGAGGAAACATACGATTTCTTTCAGTTTTGGACTGATAAATTTTAGGTTCAATTTCTTTCGAAGTAAGCCCAAATTATTGGAACTGTTTTAAAAGCCTTAATAAACGTTTAAGGCTTGAAATGAGATATGAACTGTGATTTTGTTTGATGAAATAGACCAAAAGCTTTATTTTTGTCCGATTTTCTGGTCACTCCAGAGGCCGCAATTATGGCCCAAACATCGCGTATTTTTGCATGGAGAAGGGGATCGGGCCAAAGAATAAGTATGCCTGTTTTGATAAAGATCGGTCAATATTTAGCGGGTCAAATGGACCCATACTTTTGTGTGAAAAGTGACAAAATGTGTATTCTATGGCGTATATATTTGTCCCTGAAGAACACAGACCCGAGAAGTGTATAGTATATCCAAGAGGAGTGGTTGACCTTTAAATTGATACCAATTATAGGGTCGTATGTACTCAGATGTGGGAGTTACACTTAAATATTTATAGATGCTTACGTACTGAAATATTATTTACTAACCCATTACCACACTAGAAGGCGGAAATATAGCTCTGATTGCTTTGAAATGTTCAATGAGGATCCCAGTATGGTCAAGGACCATTGATGATCATATAATAATTTTGAGATGAAATGGACCGAAAATTTATTGTACCCTACACAACTATGTTGTCAGGGTATTATAGCTTTGTGCAGCCCATATTTCACCACCTCAAAATAGAACCGCGAAGTAAATGTGAGAGTTTCATTATATGAAATATAATAACACAAAATTATGTTAACTTCTCACGAATATTCAATTCCGTTGATAGTTGTGTGAGGTATCATATGGTCGGCTCCGTCCGACTATATTAATTTCCTTACTGGTTTTTCTTATAATTATTTAAAATTATTTAATAATAATTTTAATTTAATGTTAATTGGATAAATAATTAATATTTAATATGTCTCAACTTAGAAAAGAAAAAAAGTTGACGCAAAAAAAAAATTAATTAACAAATGCTATTTAATAAACTTCAATATGTTCATTATTAATATCTATGGCACTCCAAACATTTTATTCAATAAAAAAATCTAATATATATATATATATATATATAAGATATTGATTTAATAGACCAAGTTTGGAAAAGCTTTGAAAGTTAAATAGCCATATGTTTTTTTACTATATTTTTTTTTTTTCGAAAATTAACATTTACAATATTTACAAAAAAACATGATTAAATTGTGTAATGTAAGGGGACAAAAACAAACATGAAAAATACCACAATTTTATTATTATTTAATATTGCCAATGATGACATGACATGATTTTGTTTCTCTATATGTTTTTTTTTTTTTACAAAACTCATTAGCCATATATACAGATACGGTGGGAAATGTTAAATTTTGTGATTTGCAGAAAAAATATATATAAGTGTAATTACATTTAATAAAATGTAAAAAATACACATCAATTTGTTATTTAAAATTTAGTTGAGGGTGGAAAACGAAATGATATAAAAATGACAACAAAATAAACAAATTGTACTGCAAATTGATTTGTGGTTTTAATATTGCCACACAAAAATATGTAACACACATATATGTATAAATTATTAAATACGATATGTAATTTAAAAAAAAAAAAATCATGGATATTAATTTTAAATGGATTTTTTTTTTTATAAAAACAACAAACTGGATTCAGCCTGACGATTTGGAAAAACAAAATACAAATCGTATCCAAAAAAAAACGCCAACACTACTGAAGATGGAATATTTATATTTAAAAAAGTAAACTTTATTAAGAAATCAATGTTTTCAATAAATATACAATTCTTATCGATTCATAAGGAATAACCTATGAGTCCTGAACGGTGACCTATCGCAATACATCACCTATCTTCAGTACAAAATTATTTCTCCATCTTTTTTATTCCAAATTTCAAGTTATTATTAGATAGAATTATTCTATTACACACATTTTATATAATAAAAAATATATATGTATTATTAAAAAATTCAATTCTCCAGTATTCATAAGGAATCCTATGAGTTCTCACCTTCATAGGTGTGATATACCGCAATACACAATCTATTTTCAGTATTTTAAAAACCTCTTTATTAATATTTTTTAATTCCGAACCTTAAGCATCCTTTATTCAAAAATCTCTAATAAAAATATATATCCTTGAACAAAAATTTAAATATTTCCCAAAACTCATTGGCCTTCAACAACCCACCACCTATTTTGAATAGGAACCTCCTATTATTATCAATAAACATTGCATATCAAATAATCGTATAATTTCAAATCATTTATAATTATAAATTAATATTGATAACCAATATATATTGAAATAATTCGCAATATATTAAATATTATATATAATAACTGTGGGTGGTATAAATTGCACAAAAATTTCCATTCAAATAAATTTTGCTAATTATTTTGATTTATTATCGAGAAAAAAAATACAAATAATTAATTATTACCTATTTATTATTAAGGCAGATTTTCACGGGAATATATAACCAGCAATATCATATATCATAGCTGTAAATTGCCTAGTTATGTTAATGACAATATAGAAATAATATAAATTATTCAACTGTGAGGGCTTAAGAGTCAGGGACGTATCGAATACTTAATCTCATGGGGGAACATTTCTCCAGTTACAAATGCAACATTTAAAAATTAGTAAAAATATTTGAAATAACACAGTTGGTCCTAAATAGCCCCTCCCCACAATTGTTTAGCTACGCCCATGTATCGAACTTATTATAAGCTAATCATAGGATTTTCACAACAATTTTGGCAAGTGTGAAATATAGGAAAATAAATAAATTCCATTCTTTTTTATTATGATAACTTCCATAGGAAAATAAAAATTGTATAGCTTTAAATAATGAAACAAATAGACCCCTCTAAAAATCTAATATGGAGGTTAATTAAAATATATTATGGAGGTATATTAAATCCCGAACCAAGTTAAATCAAATAATTTAAAACGTAAGTCTCCACAAATTTTCAGACAAATGACCGAAATATATTTGGGAGACCTCTAGCCTCTCCTAGGGTCCAAAAATAAACAAATTGTTTGTATTAAAAAAACCAGTAAGGAAAGTAGTAAAGTCGAACTGGGCCAACTATATGATACCCTTCATCACTTTGGGTATATTCTACATATGTATCCTAACAGACGGCGCCATTTTGAAGGAACATTGACATGAAATTGAACGAACTTAAAAATGTGAAAATTATCTATATCTAAACCGACTAACATCAATCCCTACACATGCCATTCTGCAACCTTTGGTAAATTTTGTAAATCGGTTTAAAGCAAACTTGACACACGCTATTTGGTGTGCTTCACGGTTTAACATTTAATCTCACTCAAACATTATATATGGAAGTTATATACATTATATCTGAACCGATTTCAAGGAAACTTGCCAGAGATTAATTTATATTAACTTCACTACGTCGTGTCAATCGGCCAAAAGTTAGCACACATTATTGTAGACTTAATTTAGTACGATATGCCAAAATTCGTGCAAATCAAAAGATTTGTAGGGACTTTGGTGCACCATTTACATAAAATCGGGCGAAACTATATATGGGAGCTATATCTAAATCTGAACCGATTTTCACGAAACTTAGCACACACCATTCTCGACTTAATTCAGTAGGTTATAACAAATTTCGTGCAAATCGAATGATTTTCAGGGACTTTGGTGCATCATTTACCTAAAATCGGGCGAAAATATATATGGGAGCTATATCTAAATTTAAACCGATTTTCACGAAACTTGGCACACATCATTATAGACGTAATTCAGTAGGCCATACCAAATTTCGTGCAAATCAAATGATTTTCAGATACTTTGGTGCACCATTAACCTAAAATCGGCCGGAACTATATATGGGAGCTATATCTAAATTTAAACCGATTTTCACGAAACTTGGCACACATCATTCTAGACTTAAATATGTGGGCTATACCAAATTTCGTCCAAATCGAAAATTATATAGGGACTTTGGTGCACCATTTACATTAAATCGGACGAAACTATATATGGGAGTTATATCTAAATCTGAACCGATTTTCACGAAACTTAGCACACATCATTCTAGACTTAATTCAGTAGGCTATACCAAATTTCGTGCAAATCAAATGATTTTCAGATACTTTGGTGCACCATTAACCTAAAATCGGCCGGAACTATATATGGGAGCTATATCTAAATTTAAACCGATTTTCACGAAACTTGGCACACATCATTATAGACGTAATTCAGTAGGCCATACCAAATTTCGTGCAAATCGAAACATATATGGGGACTTTGGTGCACCATTTTCCTTAAATCGGACGAAAATATATTTGGGAGCTATATCTAAATCTGAGCCGTTTTTTCCCAATTTCAATAGGGTTCGTCCTTGGGCCATATAAATTAGCTGTGCTAAATTGCATCCAAATCGGATTATAAATGCGACCTGTACTTTGTTTACAATTTAACATCAACAGACGGACGGACCGACGCACGGACATGCATAAATAGACTCAGAAAGTGATGCTATGCATATTCTCAAAAGGAACCATGGGTCTATCTCGATTCCTTTTGCCTGTTACAAACATATGCACAAAGACATAATACCCTGTACCACAGTGTGGTGAACGATATAAAAATATAGTTTCTATACCAAAATCGACATATTCTGAGTTTCTCAGGAGGACTTCCTCTAATAATAACACACTCAAGGTCGAGTATTTTTCGGAAATTTCTGAAATAATTTTTAAACTTCGTTGGAAGAGTAATCGTATTTGTGCTAATCCCAAAAATCATTTTTTTTTTTTGCAAGTTTTAGCAAAAATCGTCATCTGATGAATTTTTCACAGTAAATAAAAATTTCTCAAAAAATAACCCAACTTTAAGTGTGGTATTTCCCCAAGTTACTATAAAATATAAAGAAAAAAATATTTAATTTAAAAAAATCTTTAAAGAAAAATATTAATCCCTAAAGAGAAAAATTTGTTCAATTGTTTTCAAATACCTTGGCAACCATTTTTTGAGTTGTTATTTTTTTCTGATATTTGCTAACCAAAAAATATTTCAATATTTATATTTTTTGGCAAATTGCAAATTATTGAACATAAGCATTTTTAAGCGTTTGCTTTTAAAACATTTCCTTTTCCTGTCAAACACATTATAAACGTGTTTTTATCTTTTATTTGATAATGGTATAAATGGCCCAATCGCCCCGGCTAATGGCACTTACAGTAAGACATGCTTATAAAAGACAATGCAATGTTAATTTCAAATTTTTAAATTCTATATTGATTATAACCATGTTTGACTGTACCTATTCATATGCAGCACTGATTGTTATCGCTTGATAACGTTTTGTAAACGCTCTTTTTTTGGAGGCCATAAAAATCTAATGGCTAAATTCCCTTCAATTTTATAAATTTGCAAAACGTGCTCAACAGCACTTTTTGTTGGCATTTTCTAACAACATTTATTTATATGCACAACGAAAATTTTTAGCGGATACAAATAAATATTTGCCAAGTGGGGAGGAAGAAATTAAATTTGGATAGAGAAAAATGGGTTTAAATGGAAATAATAAAAATTAAAAACAATTCTTCCTTAAAGGGATACAAGTTAATATTTTATAGAAATGTGGCAATAGATTATTTAAATAAATATTATCTTCTGATATCTTTCTTATCTTTAAATTTAATATTATTGGTATATAATATTACTTTAATAAATTATTCATCCCATTCCCTCTTTAATATCTCACTCTCTTGTATAGTCTCTGTAAAAGACTCTCCTCTTAAATGTCCCAGTTTCGCCCTACTCGAGTACTGTGAACAAACCCTCTTTAAGCTTTGCGGTTTTATTGCCCAACAACTAGAACCAAATGACTCCTCTTGCTGTTGGTGTTGTTGTGGTGTTTGCAAATCTCTAAATATTGCAAATATTACATTGCATCCAATTGCCGCCAACGCCATTGCCAACTGCCAATATGCAAATATTTTACCCCAGCTCATAAAACAAATAAAGAACAGCAGCAACAACAACAACAGCAAATTGGAACTACCACCCTACATAGCTGTAGCATATTTTGCTCGCCCAGTTGCATATCATTTGATTTCCAGGGTGTTATGAGCCTAAACCCTTATGTACGAGTAAAATGCCGTACCAATATATTTTGTTATCGGCAACAACTGACACAATAAATATCCATTTTGTTTCTTAGTAAATACTGCAGCTTATGTGCTTGACTTTTGTTGCGATATAAATTTTTGCAGAGAATTGTAAATTTTTGTAATAAAATAATTATTACAAGGGAAAAATGTGCATGTAGAATAATTGGGGCGAGGTGTGGATTTTGAATAGGAAATTATATTTTTATTTACTTGCATACTAAGTTGGAGGGTAAATTAATTTTTATTTATTTTCAACTGGTTCAAAAATAGGGTTTTCGGGAAATGCTTTACGACCTTCATGTCATGGTGCTTTATTATAAATACATTGTTCACATTGAAATAAAGCGGCATGTCAAATTACAGCCACTTTGGTTAGAAAATGCGACTAAAAGCCTTCAAAGGACCGAATTTGCATTTAGCACCATAAAAATGCCTAAAATTAGGCAGTACGTCCATATAATGGCTATGTAAAATAATGGATCCATATTACGAAGAAGTTTTTCTACACACTAAAGTCTTCGAATGCCAAATTACGGACACTTTGTACGTGAATTGCGCATAGAAACATCCACAAGAAAAACCCGTTAGGTAGACGGAACACAAGAATTTCTGTTCCGTCTAAACCTTCAAAATACGGCTTCAAGCTACAAAAGCTATATGTACCTACATCGAACATTATCTGCGGATAATGTTTTTAACCCATCTGTTCCGGTGGAAAATGTACATTAAAATACAAATATAAACTGTAGGACTATGTTTAACATGCTTGGGAATGTCCGATTTCCACCGTCTTTTGTATGGTTTGTTGCCATTTTAAAGGTGACTCTCCCATAGAATTCCTACTCTCTATTTGAAAAAAAACTCTAGTAGTCGATTTTCTCAATCCTCCCTAGATTCCAATTTTTTTATCATTAAAGAAATTTGCAATGCAAGAAAAAGATGACAAGCGCTCCGGACTGTATGGTGGATGTATTAAAACTTCCCAACCAAGCTCCCTAAGTTTCTGGCGAGTCACTGTAAATGTCTGTGGCCTAGCGTTGTCCTTGTGGAACACAACACCTCTCCTGTTGGTCAATTCTGGCCGTTTCTGGTTAATTGCTATCTTCAAACGGTCCAGTTGTTGACAATAGACATACAGATCATAATCGCTTGGTGTCAAGTCCGGCACTCCAAGTTTCTGGCGAGTCACTATAGATGTGTGTGGCCTAACGTTGTCCTGGTGGAACACGACACCTTTCCTGTTGGCCAATTCTGATCAATTGTAAATGGCTTAAAACAATTTTATGGTAGATTTTGAGCTCCTGAGCGATGCCAGTCAACTTCGATCATTTCTCCGATTTTATCGAAATTTTCGACGACCGGTCTACCCGTGCGAAATGCAACTTCAAAATAAAACGAAACCATAATTGTACATAATTACCATAAAAATTCACAATTTTAGGATTGGCTTTAAATGCACCAAATTTTCTATTTGTTCATATTTTTAGCAACCTGTAACTCACAACTACATGGTCCAACGAGCAACAATTTGGAAAGAAATATTTATATAGCCAACATCCGAAAAAATAATGGATTTTCCAATTAATTTCTCCCAAAGAAATATATATATATATATATATATATAGCCAACATCTCCTGTTCCGATTTTTCTCCTGTCTCCTCAATCGCAGCAAAAACGTTTTCCTTTCATCGGTGTCCTCTGTTTTGGAAAAAAGAAAAAGTCAGCGAGGGCCAAGAGCGGTAAATACGATGTTTAAGACAATATTGACACAGAAGCATCGAAGTGAGAATCGTTACGTTATCATGGTGCAAAATCCATGAATCTTTCACAATTCTGTGCGTTTCTGACTAATCACTTCGCTCAAATGGTGCATAAATTCATAATAAAAGTCCTTATTGACGGTACGACCTTTCAGCAAGAATTCATGAGGCACCACGTCATTGCAGTCGAAGAAGGCTTGTTCAATTGGGATCATTTTGGGCTTTGGATTTAATGACACATCCGTACACCCTCTCCGATATAGTGATTGGATGATTATATAAATCATTCCCATCGCCTTTACAATGTTTTCATCAGGACAAGCTTCGTGTTTGCCATTTTTTTCGGTCTTCCTTAAACCGATTACACCACAATTGAAGTTTTGGTCTGCTCATAGTATGGCTCACCTTGAGCATTTAATATAATTCTCTATCCAAATCACATTTTTATCGCTGTTTTGAATAGTAAAAAATCGAATAGTACATCAAAACACGACTTACTTTCCTATCTGACAAAAACCCAACCCTATGGAGAATGCTATTAAAATATTACAACCTGAAATTCAAGGTTTTTCTAATTGTCACTTTATTTTTGAATTTCTGTCTATAGGCTGATATATGTTCACAAAAAATAGACCCGGATTCAAAAAATCAGACCCCTCTTTGCAGACAATTTTCAAAGCAAAAATGTCTCAAAAAAACTTTTACTTCCCGAAAACTATTCCTTCTTTCTTACATCTATACCGTATGGGCCTTGGAAACATATCCCCATTCTCTCCTTAATATTTCAAATATTTTTTCTCTACAGCTCTTTTTTCTCTCAAATTCCCACATAGATCTATTAAAGCCTATATATTTAGTCCTTGTTTTTTTTTACATTTCAATATTTGTAAATCCTCCACATCTCTACATATATATATATATATATATTCTGTGTGCTCTCAACCATGTTAACTGGCAATCTCGATTTTTGGATTGCTATATTTAAGCCTGGTCTTAAGTCTGTTTAGCTATTTGTTAGTTATTGTTGGCTATATGTATGCGCACATACACTAATACCACTAACCGGGTATATATTTTACAGATGGACTAGCATGTATGGACTATTGGTATGATAACAGATATATGTGTGTATGTACATGTATGCATTCATGTATGCAAACAAGTTCCATGTTGGAAAAATAACCCAATGGTCATAACCGGTTGCCCACTACTACTACTACATAAGTATTTGTATTTGGTCCGGTGGGCTAATGAATGTTAGAGTAACTCGAACTGCAGCAAGAGCAAATAACAACATTTATTCATTCATTTACATATAAAGAGATAGAGAGGGGGAAGGGAGGAGGCTCTGAAACACACATACACACACATTTGTAAAAAGTACTAAATACTGCAAATACTTGAAGTTATATCCTGTGCAAGTATGGGTGTGTGAGTAAGTGGGTGGGTGGTTGATTTTGCTTAACATTGTTGATGCTGTTTCCAACGAACGAGTCCGGGCTTAAGTGTTTGCCTCCCAGTTGAGACAGAAGAGGGACGAACAAAACAAAAAAAATCGGCAATTTATTTCATAGGATTTACAGTAAATGCTCTACTGCTTAGATTATTGAAATAACAATTTATGTCCACAAAAATGTTGGCAGAGGAGAATCCCGTATTTTTTTCTCTTCTACTTCCTCCCATGAAAAGTTACTGTGTTGGTTTTTTTTTTTGCATTTAAAAAAGTATTTCCAAAAAGCCATTGAATTGTATCTAAATACAGAGAATCAAAGGCTCGAACTAGCAATCGAATCGAATTCAATGTGATAAACGAATTCCGTTTGGCAACAAAAGGCAATCAAGCAGAGCAATATCTTTTTTATTATTTGAAATAAAAATTTGATTGCCAGAAAAAAATTCAAAATTAAATTTTCCGAAATCGGTATTTAACTTATTTTTTTTTTATAGATTTCAAACGAAAATAATCTTGAAAATTAGTTCCTTTTCCAACTTGTGAGAACAACAGAAAAATACCGAAAACAAGTTAACCGGAAGTGTTTTCAGTTTTATATTTCTTGTTCCGTTGGATATTTTTGTGCAAATCTCCTCCTTTTCAATACATTGCAAATGTACTTCAAACCACTACAACAACAATACTTGGCATACAATGCATCATATTTTTTGTGTCGACATTTTCACTTTTCTCGTTCGGGAATGTAAATCGAAACATGGTTGCCATTTAAAGCTATTTTTTTTTTTTGGAGAGAAATTGACAGAAAAAGTTTTAAAGTGAAGTTGAAAATGGCGATACTTTTCTCCACCACACATGTCAGACAGGTGGACATCCAGAATAGGAGAAGATATGCCATAGATACTTTTGTAGATTTAAGAATGTCTGCTGCTCTCTTAATTTTTGTAAACAATATATCGACGCCTCCGAACCGTAGTATGCTAAGTCTGAAAAGTGAGTTTTTCAGTAGAAGCTCTCAAAGTATGGAATTTTCATATATCTTACGGGCCATGCTAAGTACATTTTTGCTTATAAATTTGGTTTGGCCGATGATTACCAAAATTTCAGAGAATATAAATTAAGGACCGTAGTATCTAAAAACGTAAAGAACTTTAAAACATGCTAAGTCGACTTAGCATACTATGATTCGGAGGCGTCGATATAGTCGGATTGTTTTTAATAACTATACAGAACTGGTGTAACCCATTTTTTTGATGTTTGATCGATTTTAACTTTATGTTTTATTGTTAGAATTGTTGGCAACTCGGTTTCTAACGACTCCCACGATAGTACTCAAGACTAACCAAATTTTTATTCATCTAAGAATAGAAATGCATTACAATACCGCATTCTTCTAGTCATTGTTTCAAATACAATACCATCAAAGTGTTGTTACACAGCCATCATAGAAATGGTTTAGTGGGCCAAGAGAAAGGGAGAGACAGAGAATTGGAGACAACGGGACATTGTCGTGATATTGTAATAAAGCCACTAAAAATAGTTACCAAACCAAAGAAGAAGAAAAAAAAATATACACACGAAAGAAATAAAAATTTTTCTTTCCTCCTCCCAAACAACAGAAACCCCAGCCAGGTTCCTGTTGGCAACAAACTATTCTTTATTTTGTTCGAAGAGTTCTTTTTTTCTCGAAAGGCACGAACAGAAAAGAACTGAATTTCCTGGTTTCGTTTTTTTTCTATTATTTTTTTATAGCACGTTGACAAAAGCGCTAAAAAGTTCTTTACATTTTTTTCTGGCTTCTTTTTCAATCTATTCATCAGCACTTTTCTGCGAATACCCAACGACGAAGGCAATCAACAAACATTATTTCTATTCTGATCGTAGATTTTTTGTATTCATCCATCCATTCATTCATTTATTCTTCTACTTTATTTCATGAATAGAATGATTTCGATTTCTTGTGTAAGTTTTCCTTTTTTCATTAATTTCTTTCTAAATTACTACAAGACGGGAGGATGAAGATTTTGGTGGAGGTGTAAGTGTTTGTGTCATAAATAAGTTATAAATTAGATTGAATGCAAAACAATTTTGATTGCTCGAAATTGTTCTTTAGATTAACACAAAAATGATGATGAAGACAATGTTTGTATTCACTTCGATTTTAGAGCAAAATATCATAGAAATAAATAGGATTATTCGTAGAAAGGTTAATAGAAAAATTAGAATGTCTTGGTCTACGAATTTTGATGCCGAATAATACTATTTTGTGGAATGGCTTATTCGCATTTTATTAGTAGCCCAAATCTTTCCAAAGAAACAACAATCTTTTGACATTTTCCACTTCGATCGCTGTTCAGTGTTCAGAATAAAAAAATAAACCAAAAGGAAAACAAATGAAAACGTCATGGTACCCTCCACTATTATTTGCTTCTGCAAAATACCTAAACTCGTTCGTTATATGGGCTATAGCCTTGTAAATATCGGCCAGGAGGTTTTTTTTATCCTCTGTGAAAACAAATACCAAATTTATGACACTCAGGTGAATGAAGACGGCTAAGACCTTCAAATTACCGAACATAGAACGAAGCCTTTACATGGGGTCAATATCAAAATATTGATCAATAATGACAAAATTCTCTGCGAAATACATTTTTTTCCACCCGAAGAACCGAAATGTCTCCTTAGAAGATTGAACTAGAACCCTCAAAATACTTAAAATATTTTGGTGAAAACTTAAGATAGGAACTTTATTAAAATATGGACCTATACTTACAATTTTCTGGGAAGGTTTTATACACACACCAAGAAACCAGAATGTCAAATTATAGCCACTTCGATCATAGAATGAATCTAGTTCAAAATTCATAAAATAATGCCGTACCTCTATATAGGTTATATGCCAAAACATGGTGTGACCTTAATATGGGGGCTTTGTTCAAATAAGGACATATATTGCAAATCGTGATGTTAAAAAGTTGACCTATTTAATAATAAAAAATAATAAGGTAACTTTTCTTGTCACCTTCAAAGTAAACCCCCTCAGAATTCTCGAAGCATCGCTATATGGTATAGGCAACAGCTCATGTCGATTCCTTTTTTATCTCGCCCTCAATCGATATCCATTCATTGGTGCCTTAGGTTTTGGGAAAAGGAAAAAGTCAGCGATGATCAAGTTCGCTTAATACGATGATTGAAGCACGATAAGGGGTCTATTTTTGGCAAAGTTTTGAACCACCAGCATCGATATGTGAGCTGAAGCTTTATTATGGCTCAGAATTCATGATGTATTCCTAAAAAAATTGTTTGGTGCATACGTCACATAAATTCAAAGTGGTATTCCTTATTGGCTGTACGACCATGCGGCAAGGATTCATGATTCACCACCAATTGTAATCGAATAGAACGGGGGACGTTTAACCGAACTTGGCTTTTTTCCCTCTTGACTCCTGTGAACTTTTCCATTTGGATGATTCGACTTTGGTTTCAGCGACATAGCCACACAGCCATTTTGTGGCCAGTTATGATATTTTTTAAGGTAATCTGGATCGTCGTTGACAATGTGCCTGAACGATGTATATGTAACATTTTTTTTTTGCTAAAAAAATTAGCAATTTGGTTACGATTTTTGTTTTTACACGTTCCATGCCTTAAACATCCGATAAAATTGATTATCGTGAAAGATGAAAATATCTTTCGGAGACTTCTTTAATACAGATTCGACGACTATCCAAAATCATTTGATTCACTCATTCAGTGTTTTCTTCGTTTTTTTTTAAATGCCCGGATGATCAGGACGAGGATCGTCATTGACATCTGCTCGGCATTTCTTAAGCTAATTATATCAGAATTGAATTTGTGTTCTGCTTATACCAGTCTCGGCAAACGCCAAAGGTAAAATTTTTTTACAGAGGTTTTTTTACACGTTCCATGCCTTAAACATCCGATAAAATTGATTATCGTAAACCAAAGATGTCAATATCTTTCGGAGGCTTCTTTAATACAGATTCGACTATCCAAAATCATTTGATTCACTCATTCAGTGTTTTCTTCGTTTGTTTAAATGTCCGGATGATCAGGAAGAGGATCGTTATTGACGTCTGCTCGTCATTCCTTAAGCTAATTATACCAGAATTGAATTTGTGGTCTGGTATAAGCTCGACAAACGCCAAAGGTAACATTTTTTACAGAAAAATTTATAGAGTTTCCTCGATCCAGTTCTTCGAATAGTATTAAAATAATATTTTCCAAATTTATTAAGAAATTTTAATTGCTACGAAAAAGAGTTTCCTTAAAAAACACATTACAAAATTTTCCCATGCTAACAATCATAATAATGCTAACAACAAGGACACCATTCGGCATTACAGCAATTTCGACAATTTTCCTGGAAGACAATTTTTCCATAACAATTTTGTAAAAATACAAATTTGTTTGCCGCAACCTAGAAAGTCAAGGAGAACAAAAATCAAGAAATGCAGCAGAAAAACTATCACAACCCTGCAACGAAAATCTTAAGCATATTCTATGGTGAAAAATTCTAGTTAAAATAACAAATTTGTTCTTGGTCTGTGTTATTGTAATGTTCGCGAAAGTTTATTTTAAGCAATTCGTAATTTTTGTTCTTTTCTTCGCCTAAACTTGGTGGGTGATTTTATGCAAAAACCTGCTGCATACATTTAGGCAGAAAGTATACCTCTCTCTCTCCCTCTCTCTCACTGGAAGGAAAAAATCACAGCTGTGTTTGCATCAAAAGTAGAAAGTCATTCTCTGTGTTTGTGTGTGTGTTATTGTTGCTAGTGTTACAATTTCACTCGCTAAGAAAGTTGTTTTTGGTGATGATATTTTCCTTAAAGTTTTTCATGCCAAACAAATATTTCTTTTCTTATAATAAATGTGCATTTTGTTTATATAATGTCCTTGCAGAAAACCAAGAAAAAAAATTGAAAATATCTTTATGCCGAAAAATCTAAGAACTATAACTGTTACTGTTCTAGTTTCACAATAAATTCTATTTTCATGGCCCCCAGGGGAAATATTTACGTGGAGAAGATGTAGAGGCCAAATTGTAATGTTATGCAGGCACAAAGATTATGTTTATGTAAACAACTAACTAAAACAACAAAATGGCGGAAGGAGTGGCAGAGATGGAGAGGAAACTATTCGTTGTGTAAAGGATATAATAAAAATGTTAATGGCAAATGAAAGTTTTGTATAAGTCAGTCATGCAAAAAAAATATATATGTATATAATGCAAAACTTAATCTGATGATGTTCGTTCGGGACAGAATTTTAATATAAATGCTAAATATCAAAAATTACAAAAAATCATTAAATTTTACAATTTGGGAATTTTTCAACAATACTACCACACAATTTCCTTTCATTATCTATAATAAATGATATATATTTGACTTAACTTTCTACAGCATATAGCCAAATACAACATTACCATTAATTGTCTGTCATAATATTGAAGGTTTTCCAGGCAATCTGCCTGCCACTTCTCTCTGAAAATGTTAAAATTTTTATCTCATCTTATTAATCTCATGGTAATTAATGTGTCGGAAATTAATTGTTATTACATATTTTCACTGAATACATATGCGCAGCCACACACACAGATACACACAAATAAACCTTGACTGCATATAATAATGTAGATTATTGACAGTTTAGTTACTTAGTTAATGTGTACGAGTCCGTCAGTCAGTCAGCAACCGAGTGAGTGAGTGTGTATGTGTGTGATTGAGCCAGCGAGGGAATGTATAAAACTTGATTAAATTTTCCAATTAGAGATAATGATATTTTCAAATTCTTAACATAATGAATAATCGTTGAATTATGTTTTAGCGTAATGTTATGCTATAAAACGGTTTTGTTGTTGCTGCTGCCTAAAAGTATGTAATTAACAAATAGAATTTTAAATTAAAATGGAATTTAAGAATGTAATGAAAAATATATTTTTTCAATTTTTATTGGAGCCAATAGTTTGGTAAAGAAAAAACGTCAATAAGGTCGGTAAAAATCGTTCGAAACTTTTATAAGGGGTGAATTAGTAAATAGCAAACTACAGGAACTCAGGTTAGAAAATTTGCCCAGGAACTTCAACATATCGAAAATAACACCTGGACTTATATTGCAAACATTCTGTACAGAAATTGTTTACCCACCAAAGTCCCGGAACGTTAAATTACAGCAACTTCGCAATGTTAAATATAGTCCCTTCAGTTGCATTTTTTGAAACAGTAAGGAAAGTAGTAAAGACTGGGCCGACTATATGATACCCTACACCACTTTATGTATGTTGAACATATCGTTTGCGTACAATGGGACAAACTTATGGAAATCGATTTATAGCAAACTTGATCGCACTTTTAAAAATATAGCCTTAATCAGACACCCGTTCGCAATATATATGATACGTTGTCCAAAATTGCGTGTCAATCCGACAAACATTAGGTGTTTGGTGCACCATATACCTAAAATCGGACGAAAATATATACGTGGGACCTATATCTATATCTGAACCGATATTCACCAAACTAATATATAATATAATAACTAATATATAATCTAGATTATATATATATATATATATATATATGTGAGCTATATCAAAATCTGAACCGATTTTCAGGTTCATCATCATTCTAGACTTAATGAAGTACGCCATGCCAAATTTCGTGAAAATCGAAATATATATATATAGGGGCTTTGGTACACCATTTACATTAAATCGGACGAAACTTTATATGGGAGCTATATCTAAATCTGAACCGATTTTCTTGAAACTTGGCACACATCATTGTGGACCAAATTCAGTACGCTATGAAAAATTTCGTGCAAATCGAAAGATATATAGGAACTTTGATGCCCCATTTACCTTAAATCGGACGAAAATATATATGGGAGCTATATCTAAATCTGAACCGATTTTCACCAATTTCAATAGAGTCCTTGGGTCAAATATGTAAATTGTGCCAAATTTCATCCAAATCGGATTATAATTGCGACCTGTACTATGTTTAAAATTTAACATCTACAGACGGATAGACGGACGGACGGACATGCATAAATCGACTCAGAAAGTTGTTGTATGCATATTCTCAAAAGGAACAATGTTTCTATCTCGTTTCTTTTGCCTGTTACAAACATATGCACAAAGACATAATAACCTGTACCACAGTGTGGTGAAGGGTATAAAAATCAGTGCTCCTAGGTGAAAGAAGTTTACCTATATTTATTATAAAAACATACAAAAGGGGGGTTTCAATTATTCCTATTTTGTAAATTTAAGCACCTAAATAAAATCAGTTTACAAATATATTTTTAAAAAATATTTTTTATAAAAAAAAAATTTAAGAGATTTATATTCCTCATAGGCATATTAAATTCATTCTTTAAATTAATTTCATATACAAACATTTCCCCCCCAAATTCTAATTATTATTTGCAGTTAGTATAAAATAAAGAAAAAATCCCCCTACATGTTCTGTCAGCCAGCCTTCGCTTTGCACAAAAATACATTCTCCATTCGTGGTGGCAAATTAATGTTGCCATTTCCTCTCCCTCTCCCAATTTCAATTTGAAAAATTGCAATGCCATATCCGGCATAACGCTATTCAGCACTTAAAATGAGCAATTATCTTAAATGTTATAAGTAATATAAAGCATGAAAAAAACAACGACAACAACTAAAAAACATAAAATGTCACTTTATAATTAAAAAACTATTCTTTACAACATCCGCAAAAATGCCACAAACAATATAAAAATGAAAGAAGAAACGAAAGGCAAAAAACAACTAGCCACTAATTGAAAAAAAAATAAACTAAAGAAATCATCATTGAATTTATAAAGAAGTGAAGAAAACAAAAGCCAATGGCTAGTTTTCAACAAGAAGAACACACACTCATACACTTACACACCTAAAAAGATTTACGCCAAAGAACAATAGTTTTTAATGTACTTTGGCGATTTAAAAGCAAACGGAAATGGTATAAAATATGTTGGAGGTTTAATTATTTTTCTCCCTCACACACTATACACAATTATTATTATTTTTTTTTTTCGAATATAAAAGTAATTTGAAAATGAACTCCACTGCAATCCAACAATACGATCAAAAAACACCTCAGTAGAAAAAAAAATCAACTATTTGAAAAAACTAGTGCATTTCTTCTATGGCACCCCCAAACATATGCTATTGTTATGCCTTCTCTGTCATATACATATGTATTTGCGTGTCTCTGTGTGTTGAAATTGTATTTTATTACACTTAATTGTGAAATATTACAAACAACACGCAAATGTCATATGTTTCAATTGTATTCTACACCGGCATTCTAACACAACAACAGAGAGTGGGTGTAGTAGTGGGTGGCATTGTTTGGTATATAACAATGATAACAATAATTTGCTTTACTGTATATATGTATGTGTGAATGTGTGTAGTTTTATTTTGTGAAAATGCAATTTAATAACGAAAAAAAATATATAACAACAAAATGCAAGTTCACCTATCTAGTTAGTGTGCTTTTGCAATATCGAAGGAAATATATCATGAGAACCACCACAATATTTCCAGATGTATAGTTTTATTGTTAATTGTCATGAAAATCCTTTGCAGTTATTTCAAATATTCGAGAGAGACATTTTTTTTTATATTAACAACAATGACAAATGGTCTAAAGTTGACACAATTTTGTTATAACATCAACAATAGTTTTTTTTTTTTTTTTTTTGAATACAAAAAAGCAGCATCATTGGCGGGGATATTATATGGGGGCTATGTAAAAAATTACCAGGATTAGTGTGAAGAAGTGTTTTTCCACCAACAATCCCAAATGCCAAATAACAATCACTTTGGTACGAAAATGCCACGTGAGCCATACATACACGAAATTTGGACCCAAATTAACTATGTTTCTTCAAACATCAGGAACCTGCCAAAAATTTTTTTCCAACCTCCAAGTATATGAAACTCCGAATTACAGCCACGTTGTCTGAAAAATGCGGCTGAAGTTTTAAAAATTCCTAAAATGGGGCGTAACTTTATATTGGAGTAATACCAGTACGAAAATATGACGAGAGCCATACGTACCCAAAATTTGAACCCAAATTGACAATATTTTCTGCAAATATGCTTTTTCAAACACCAGGAACCTGCTTATACTTTTTCTTAAACTCCAAGTACATGAACTTCCAAATTACAGCCATTTCGTTTGGTAAGTCGTATTTTCCAAACGAAATGGCTGTAATTTTGGAAATTCCATAAATGGAGCGGTAACTTTCTATTGGGGTAATACCAAGAAAGTGAATCTATGTCGACAATGGTCTGATTCAACATGTTCCACTCACCAACAAAACCCAATATTCATATAACTGTAACTTCGGTTGGGATTACGCCAAAATCTATCAAAATCTTTAACACCACCCTCCTAGAGCTCAGAATGTCAAATTATAGCAACTTAGATTGGGTACTGCGGCTGAAACCTTTAAAATATCGAAAATAGGGCGATATATTTATATGAATGGTCATACCAAAACGTGTACCCAAATTGAAAATTGTCTGAGAGGAAGATTTGTACCCATCAAAATCCCAGAATACCAATTTCTATAAACTTGTTTATAAAGAGAATTTGGCGCGATTTGTTAACCGATGTCAGAAATTTGTAATTTTTTCTGCAAATGAGTTTTCTCAATATCTAAGAAAACAGATTAGCAAATTATACCGGACGTTATATTGACATTTTATATCGCTTCTATTTTGAATTATTTACTTCGAATTTAAAATTAGGATCTTATCGATATTTCTCATCAAAACTTTATCGAAAATGCTTCATTTAAAATGCAAAAAAAAAGTAAATACAACTACCTATAATTTCGTATTAAAAACCAGCATTTGATTTGGCTCAATCGAAAGTATTTTACAACTCAGCCGAAGTATCCCAATACGATACATAATTTTTGGAACCCTAATTATATTGATTGAGGTATATTTTGGGTATACTTTTAGAAGCCATATTCTAATAATCTTATGAATTTATATTTTTCGATTAAAAAATTCGAATGTAAAATTGAATTCTCATTGAATTTGAAAATCCTTCGTTTACTTATTATTAATATTTGTCGAACATGTTAATGATTCTTGTAATGCTTAAAAATTGTCTCAAAATTGTAAATATTCAATTTTTTTTTGTAAATCAGCTGTCGTATCAGAATATGAAGCATACTTTTAGGAACCCGAACTCTATGTCTTGTTTTAGGTTATTGACTTCTAAAAGCTTTGATATATTCTTACATCATGACATTTTTGAATGAAATTTCTGATTGAACATGCAATAACTAATTGAAATATTTCCATTTGAAATTGAATTATTTTCATATTTTGTGCAAATAACTGTGAGTACCACTGAAATAAAGCAATAAAGCAATCTTTTTCAGAAGAGAATAAAATTTCAAAAAAAATCTATTTGTCTCAGAACACAAATACTTTATTTATTTTCCTTAAAAACAAATAGTTACCAGACATTTCTTTAAACAAATCTAGAAAAAAACCTACTTGGTCCTTAGACCGTTCCCAGGAGTAAAAACCCCAACCAGTGCTTTACAGCTAGAGACATTTCAAGATAAGTTTTTTCCCACTTAAAAATTTAAGTCGAGAAACAACAAAGGGATTACTTTTTATAACTCGTCTTAGAAGACCCACTGTAAATGTAAATATTAGCTTATTGCAAAAGCATAATAACCGCATTTTCAACCAAAAGAAAGCGTGACAAGAATTTTCTACGTTTGCAAAGAACGAGAATTACAAAAAAACATAGAAAATAAAATGAAACAAGCTGGACATGAAAACCCACATAAAACCAAAGAAAATGAAAAAAACTACAAACGAACTTAAAGAAGCCAATAAAAAAAACTGTACCAAAGAAACTGGAACAAGTTATGATGAGAACATTCAAAGCAACAACAGCAACAAGAACAATATTAACCAAACGAAGATAAAGCAATTTTCTTTGGCGTTGTTGCTTATGTTCTTCGTCTTTTTCTTTTCACAAAGAACTTGTACTTTTGGTGACCATAAAGCCCAGAACGTGTGCGAATATCCTTACATACAGTATAAGATGTCCTTCAATGCATTGCAAAAGGGTCTATGTGTGGGCAATGGCTATAGACAGATACAGAGAAATCGAGCACATAGAGAATCATATGACACTAATTCACCACACAAGAATAGGGTGGAGATTCGGATAAATGTTACATGTCTTTTCGTTTTTCTGTAGCAAAAGTAGGCTACCATGAAGATCTTTTGATTTGATATTCCTTTCTTGTCTTCTGAGAACTGTAAGGAATTAAGTACATAATTAAATTTCCTTTGTAGTGCCATTTGAAATATATAAAACTGCTAAGTGCATTAGTGACCTCTTCGCCTGGATCATTTAATAATGAAAATGGTTTCTTTGATGATGATTTTAATTTATTAAAAAAAAACTATGAAATCCCTCAGATCGATTAGCTGACCTGAATTAACATATTTTTATTAAATGTGAATAGAATTTAATATTTTGTATATAAATTCATACGTCGGGATATTGGTAGACTTTAACCAATAATGAATTCTATTTGCATTAATATCAGGAAACTTCTTAATGTGCGAGACAGCTGATGTGATCTGCTATTCTACTACTACATGGTTTGACTAAAAATCGATTGCATACTTCTAGGAGTTGAATTTAAATATTTTTGGTAAAGGGCATAATTTATGTTTACATAATCACGAAAGCTTAATTATTTTGTGGGCCAAAATTTCTGAATTAAAATGTGTCTTTATAATTCATACTGAAAAAGCAAGGGCGAGGAAGGTTTCAATTTGAAATCATTGAAAATCAATATGTGGGAGAATCAGAATATAGACATTAAAATGAAATATCAATAAATGTTTGCTTTCGTACTTTTTCGCAATTCTGCAATCACGGGAAAACCTTTAAATTGTAGATTTTGTTCCCACGACAGTGGAGTTAAACTCGACCTTTTGCAACGACAACATTTAGAGAAACTTCTCTCGACAGATGTATATTGATAATTCCCACAAAATCTTATTTCACTGGAAATCTATTGCATACTTCTAGGATGACCTGATTACTATGCATTTTTTAAGCAGTTCGACTGCATATTTTTACAGTAGTAACTATGCCTTGCTGATTTATACTTAAATTGTTGTGCTTGGCTATGAAAAGTCCCACTATAGAATCAGGAACTTGTAATATGAACATATGACTTCCTTAATATTTAAATCCATACCATTGCATACTTTTAGGATGCGTTTATGGATAGTTTCTTTTCTAAATCTTTTCTATGTTAGTGTTTTATAATTTGATTTTTTTCAGAAAATTGGGGCTTTTTTAAAATTTCCAAATTTATTTTATTCCATTACAGATATTTTCCAAATATGCTACATACTTTCTGGATGGTCATATGATTTTTTGTAATATATTGCATTTTTGTATATTGTTGTATAACTCGTTTTTTTATTTCTTTACGGATTGGTATTTTATTAATAGGAGAATCAGGAAACTCCTGAAAAATCTCCCGTTATTGAAACTACCACTAAATGTTAAATATGATTTCCTTACAAGATGCATTTCGGCAATAGCCCTTACCTACTTCTAGGATGAAGGTGTGTTTTTTTTTTTTTTTTTTTTTTTTTTTGATTACCTTAAGTAAGTCTTCATAAATATTTAAACATTAGAAAATTTCCTCAAAAAGAATACTTTTATTGAAAATCTCCATTGAATTATATTACATTACAATATAAAATCCTTAAAAATCTACTGCATCGTTCTAGGATAACCAAATGATTTCTGGAATATTTTGAAACATATTACAGTGCATACTTTTAGGTTGTATTATTGGGAAATATGATTCCCTTACAAGATATATTTCGGCAATAGCTGTTACATATTTCCAGGATGAAACTGTGTTTTTTTTTAATATTGAGTGATACCGCTGCATACTTTTAGGATAATTTAAAAATAATTTTATTATTATGATTTATTGACTATTTTGAAGCATATTAACACTAGATTGCCGAGAGCAGTCATTTTGACGGTTTTTAAATTTCAAGTACAAAAACAATTGTGTATATTATGACTCAGCTTTTTAAAATTTGGTGACTTTTTCTACCACAGTCATTTTGACGGTTTTTAAATTTCAAGTACAAATACAATTGTGTATATTATGACTCAGCTTTTTAAAATTTGGTGACTTTTTCTACCACATAGTAGCTGCTTCCTCCCCTCTTTCATTCCCCGTATTCACATGTGCTATACCTACATAGCCTAAAAGCGGTCATTTTGACCTTTTTGAAATATTAAATAATCAAACTACTTTTATTACTGTATAAAGTAAATTTCTTATAAGACCAGATCGGTACAACAACATCGAAACCCGTTTGCTACTCTAGAAACACATACGAACACACAAATCGGGAAAAATTAATTTTATATTTCCAGTCGATTTCACTCTTAGAGTAAAGTCTTCCTCTTTTTTCGAACGTTTTGTCCGCGCTCTTATTTTTCAAAAGGGGAAATCCGAGAGCCCTACCACCGAAAACAAATAATAACAACGTTTTGTATGATTGTAAATAATGTAACAAATATTAAAAAAATAGTTTAAAAAAATTTCTTTACACAATAAAAAATTTTTCAGAATGAAGTCATTTTGACCGATTTTAGGCAATATAGGTATATACAAAATTCCCGTCTTTCTAGTGTTAAAGTATGCATTTAAGGTCTGTATTATTGTTTACATTACTGTCTAGGCTACAGGCTTATTGCCCCAATTTTCTTTAATTTCAAAATTTTTCTAATTGTTCTCTCAAGTCTTCGAAATCAGTCTAAAGTGCTGTCCCTCGAGATGTTAGCAAATCGTCTTAAAAAAAAAAAACAAATATCTTCAGTAAATCATTCATCTCTGCATTTTTAATGCATCCAGCAGCTTAAGCTAAGTAGCTTTCCACAGTTGTTGGGTTTGTCGTTATTTTTTGTCATTCATTCATTCATTTTTTCTTCACGCTAAAAACAAGCTTTGCATTATAATAGAGAAACACTACTTTGAATATAAAATAATGTTTTATTGTTCTTCATAAACCTTCAGTGCGCGGCCCACCGCCCACCTTGCCATCATTGTAGTTTGTATTGCTGTGTGTTAAAACAAAAGCTAAGGATATCAAGGCAGAAATACAAAATACACACACAACAAAAACGAGACTAACCAACACATCTATAAGAGAGCAAAAAAACCATCAACCAACAACAAATGCAAACCTTATGCTACCAGAAGATGGAATACGATGGAATAATGTCAACAACTTAATTTAAAAGCCATTATGACTGTGTTTAAGTTGAAATAATAGACGAAAACACTTTTGTATATAGACTAAAGTATGTTTCATTTCGTTGCATTTGAGTGTATGGTTTGAGTTCTTTTGAACTAATGCTCAGGGTTCGGTATTTTTTTTTCTTTTCGTTTCTACACGTACAATAAGTACTTCTATAGCCCATTTCACTTAGAAGCCTTTCAAAGCTCTGACTCGCTTACTTACATATATGATGCATAACCAAGAGCAATTCACATGGATGATTTTTGTGATAAGAGAGAGAGAGAGATAGAGAGAAAGAGTAGCGGGAAGTTTTTGTATTTTACGTTTACGACATTTCCAATAGTTGAAGGAGTGACAATATGAATTTTTGTCATATTTTAGATTTTTTTGATATACGATATAAAACCTTAAAATTAAGTGAAATTCAAAAATCCGTGAAAACAGGCACGTATAAAATGTTAGAAAAAAATTTTGAAGTTTACGACATTTGGGTAAAAAAATTTGTATAAAACTTGAAGTTGAAAATAAAAACATTTTAAGGATTTTAAAGCAATTTTACAGTTCACGACAAACCTGCCACAGAAAAAATTTTTTGGTCATGTTTTCGAAATTTTGTATAAAACTGTCGAAAATGTATCAAATGCAGGACTACATTCAAAAAAAACATACCACTTTCAATATTTTGTATAAAAGTCATACTGAAAACTTTCCTTACCTTTCCATACCACTTTCAATATTTTGTATAAAAGTCATACTGAAAACTTTTCTTACCACCTCCATTTATCTGCCAACCTAAAACAACTACAAGAAGTTAGAATTTATCAAACAAAAAAAGAACACGTATGTAGGTATACAACATACACATCATACCTATACAAAAGTAACGACGGCAGAACACAAATATAAAAAAAAGGATATGAAAAAAGATTTCATTTAGTAGTGCTTTTTATGTAAATAATATACAAAAGTGCAAATTATGCTCTACAAACAACATTCATAATTGTACACGGGTTAGATGAATGATGAAGGACTGACTGACTGAATGAATGGATGAAGGATAATGGCAAGCGGACATAATGTAAATGAAAATATGGCATAACAACAGCAAAGTGAAAAAAAACGAGTCTCTTGATTTCAAATGCTATTAGGAGTAGAAAAGAAAGTTGAAGAAAAAAAAAACACAAAAAGAAATGATGTATCGTTTTTTCTACTTTCAGCTAAGTAAAAGAATATTTAAGTAGGAAATTGTATGGTTATTTAACAGAAGACAAAAAGTGTGTGTTTTTCTAGGTTTGAAATATGTCAACACATTTTTTTGAAGTTAACAAAGCAATGTATTTGATTATTAAAATGCATTTTAAAATAAAGAGAAAAAAACAAAGACAATTGTTTAATGTCAACAGTACCATTTCCTATTTGCCTGGTATAAATATTCATTTGTTGTTGTTTTGGGAAAGGGTCTGTTTTTGTTGTTGTTGTTGTAAACCAGGAAATTATTGCAGAAAAATGTATAAAACAGAAATAATTAACTGCATATAATCAAAAAACCAAATATGGTGCAATCACTTTGCATACTTTTAGGAGTTTTTTTTATAAAAGTTTTTAATTCATTTCCTGGATCAATTCTTCTCTACGTGGAATTTCTACCCTTCACCATAAGTTGGATTGCATATTAACTTTGTCACCATTTGCAACACTTTGAAATATTCAGCGAAAATCTGTCTATGTTGTTGAGCACAACATAATTCTATGTCGATTGCAATATATAAAGCTTTGGAAAAATATTTTTTTACAAATTTTCACCCTATAAGGATCATGAAAAAATATATATCATGAAAAAAATGTCCGCTTCAAAGGATCATATTTTTTTAATCCACGCTTTAAAAGGGCCGTGAAAAAATATTTATTAAAAAATTTCCGCCCTATAAGGATCATGTAAAAATATTTATTAAAAAACTTCCGCCTCAAAGGATCATATTTTTTTAATTTGCGCTTTAAAAGGATCATGAAAAATATTTATTAAAAAATCCACGACTTAAAAGGATTATGAAAAAATATTTATTGAAACATCCACGTCTTCTAACGATCGCGGAAAAATATTGAAACATCCACGCCTCAGGGAACCTGAAAAAAATTGAAACATCCACGCCTCAGGGAACCTGAAAAAAATATTTATTAAAAAATCCACGCCTCAGGGAACCTGAAAAAAATATTTATTAAAAAATCCACGCCTCAGGGATCCTGAAAAAAATATTTATTAAAAAATCCACGCCTCAGGGATCCTGAAAAAAATATTTATTAAAAAATCCACGCCTCAAGGACCTGAAAAAATATTTATTAAAAAATCCACGCCTCAAGGACCTGAAAAAATATTTATTAAAAAATCCACGCCTCAAGGATCCTGAAAAATATTTATTAAAATATCCACGTCTTTTATGGATATTGGAAAAAATATTTATTAAAAAATCCACGCCTTAAGGATCCTGAAAAAAATATTTATTAAAAAATCCACGTCTCAATGATCCTGATTATTAAAAAATCCACGTCTCAAGGACCCTGAAAAAATATTTGTTAAAAAATCCACGCCTCAGGGATCCCGAAAAAATATTTATTAAAAAATCCACGCCTCAATGATCCTGAAAAAAATATTTATTAGAAAATACACGTCTTATATGGATATTGGGAAAAATATTTATTAAAATATCCACGTCTTTTATGGATATTGAAAAAAATATTTATTACAAAATCCAAGCCTTATATGGATATTTGAAAAAATATTTATTAAAAAATCCACACCCTATGTTCTTTGAAAAAAATTATTTATTACGAAATACACGCCCTATGTTCTTTGCAAAAATTATTTATTAAAAATCAACATTTATTTATTAAAAAATCCACGGATCGTAAAAAATATTTATTAGAAAATTTATGTCTCATAAAGATTATGAATAATAATTATTAAAAATTCACGCCTTATAAGGTCGTAGAAAGATAGAGCTTTGAAGATCTATGGCTATTACTTCTAGAATGTGTGGTATTTTATAGTCCCCTCTCTATATAGGTGATTAATTAGTTCAAATAGAACGGGCTGTAATTTGGCATTCCCAGTCCTTCGTGGGCACAAAACATCAGTCTAAGTCATATTTTCGACAAAGGGTTCTAGACCAGGGCTGTCCACACTAATACATGCAAATGTTTGTTATTGTATTTGTTTCAAATACACAATTTTCAAATTTATGTTTCTCTCTTATTGAACTGTGTGAAAAATTGTAAAAACTTGTATTTCAAATTTGAAGACAAAAAAACATTTTGTATTCAATTCCAATTGTATTGGTCACATATTTCGAATTTTTCTCAACTAATTTTTGCCAAAAATGTCCTAATTTTTTCGTTCAGTGTATAAAATGTTTCTATTTTTATCCTTGTGTGTGTGTGAGAGTTTTGACACACACCGACAGCCCATGGACCTATTTTGGGCACTGCTGTTCTAGACTTACTTTTTAACCAAAGAGGCTGTAATTTGACATTGCGGTATTTTAGAGGGTAGAAGGCACATTAACTGAAAATTGCCAATATAAGTCCGAATTTGGATAATGAATATACAACTTCACTACACGCTCACATTTATTTTTATGGGTTACAATATTATTTTAATATCACCACTTGTATATACGGAAAGTGGTGTAGGGTATCATAAATTCGTCCGCTCTGTCCGACATTTGTGTTTTCCTTATTAAGTTGCTGGAATTGCTATAACCTCAGAGCACATAGTTCGTACTTTTATTTTCGTCAAAAAATATGAATATTGTGACTGAAGACTTTCCTGCAAAGGCACCGACGTAGTTATAATTCAGGTGAGAGTTTTTTGGTGTAACACTCCATGCTCATATTTTGGTCCAAATGTTAAACAGAATTTATTAATCAAAAAATATTTATTTTTCAAATATAATAAACTAAGGAACATCCTAATGAAATCCTAAGCATTGAAACACTTATACATTAAATTCACTTAAAACACTGTTGCCTACTTTTAGACGTAATTATAGAATCACATATTTTCAGGAATAATTTGCAGAATTTTTTGTATAGAAAAATGTTTTTTATTTCAAAGGATCTTTTATATGATGACTAGTGAATTACATAAAATTCACTTTAAATGCAGTTTGACAACATATTTTCTATTGCCTACATTTAGGCGTAATTGTAAATACAAAAACATTAATGGTAATTTTTTTACTGTCCCTTATTTATTTTATCATTTGTTTCCAAATTTATTGACAATTTTCCAGCCTCCTGCAAAATTCAATTACGGCTTCATTTTATTTTCGCTCAAAAACGAAACAAAGAAACATATTAACAAATTTTATTGCCTACTTTCGGGGAAAAATCAATTTATTGCCATAGAACACTACCTAAATTATGGGATGGTTTTTTGTGAGTGTTTCGGAGCGTGTTCAATTAAAAACAACTAATATTGCATACTTTTGGGCTACATCAACACCAATAGCATATAAACATGATTTGTTTCGTTGCCATTAGAAAACATTATTAAACTAATACTATCAAATTATAGACATTAATCAAAAACCATTTTTGTAATTAGGTAAAAAGCTTTTCACGAGAACAGCAAAAAACAACATGAAAAGTAACATTGTTTTTTTTTGTGATATTTTTGGTCTTAGTAAACAATGTAATAAACCATGAACACCCACTCAACTAATGGAATAATGAAAGTTTATTAATGGCCCAAAATCTAGGAATAGCTAAGTTCTCTTTCAAGAAGTACAGAGAAGTAGAGAAAGCAGACTGGCTAACACTTAGGGTAGACAAGTACGGACAAAGTTGGTCAAAAACCTCATAATCACCTTAAAGTAAAGCATTCATTTAAGCTTCATGCACGAGACCATAGTTTCGAGAGGAGATGGAAAGAGGGAGCGATTTGAAAAAGGGAGAAAAACTTCGTTTTATCAACTCCTCCTTACATTTGTGTGTGCAAAGAATTAGAAAGTAGTGGCAAATGCACGCAAACATTATTTGTTAGAACAAACCAAAAAGAAAGAAATGAAGAAAAAAAAACGCAGAAAAACTTTTGCAAAGACTTTTTCGGGGTTATAACAAAACTTTTATAATTTGTTTTCGTCCATTACAAAAGAAAGAAAAAACTACACAGCATTTTCGCCGGGTTTCATCTAAGCTTTCACAACAACACAATCCGCTAAAATTTATATTACAAAACGCTAATAGTTGAAGTGCATCATATTTCATGTGCCACAACAGGACACACACGTTCCTGCATTCCTTTGCAACACAAAAGGTATGGAAGGTAAGCAAGCAATAGAAATAAATAGAAAATTAGTTACATTTTTCTATGTTAACGGGTGTGTTTTTTTGTGTTTCGTTGCGTTGCGTTGCATAAATGAAAACAAAGATGGTATTTCAAAAATTTATACAACAGCAGGAGCAGCTTACTGACACACCATCCTTAAAATTCCCATATGCTGCTGCTACTGCTTGCCAACTGTGCAATATATAGTGCTATTAACTGCTAAAAGATATCATCCATACACAATGGAATGCCATGTTCAAAGAAAAAATACCAAAAACAAATATGTAGAGGCAGCCACATGTTGTTTATATCCAACATTCAGAGAAAATGGACAAATAGTAAACAAAAGGCAAAGGGGTGGGGTGTTAGGACAGTGTTTTCTTTATAAAATATAAAATGGTTCATACTTTTAGGTGAAAGTTCATTATTTGGATTTTACATTGACATTCCTAAGAAATGAAAGTAAAAAAAAATATTTTTTACAAAGCTTTTAGATCAATACATGATGTACGATATGCTGATAATATACATTCGAACAAATATTGCATACTTTTAGGGTAACATCTAAAATATATCCTATAATATCTCTAATATAATATCTAAGCCAACAGGTATACAGAGTTAAATTTCCTTTATTCTTCTAGGTTCAAATTAAATGACATCAAGATTCAAACAAAAATTATTCATATGATTGGTTCTAAAGGTGCATATTTTTAGGAGCCAATTTTACTCAACTTTTATAGCAATATATATATATATATATATTTTTAATATTTTGAATATTTTTAATATTTTGAATATCGTATCTAATCCGACAAGCATTCAATAAAATTAAGTCATGCATTTGCTTCTAAAGGTGCATATTTTTAGGAGCAAATTTTGGAGTGTTGTTCAACCCAAACATTAAATTTAAAATTATATTCCTAAAACGATACAAAAGTAGGTAGTGAAATTTATATTCTCAATACCCATATTTGAAAAATAAATATTAACACTCAACATAATTTCTCATATATTTCGTTTTAACGGAAAAAAGTGTTTTTATACCCTACACAACTATGTTGTCAGGGTATTATAGCTTTGTGCAGCCCCAAAAATTTGTAACACCGCGAAATATTGGTCCTAGACCCACTTTTAAGTATACCGATCGTCATATCTCGACTAGCTGTGTCGATCTAGACATGTGTGTCCGTCCGTCCGTCTGTCCATTATAATTCGTAAACACGATACAGGCCACAGATATGGACCAATCTTTTCGAAATTTGACACGTAGGATGGGTTCTGGCCAATGAAGACCCCTATTGTTTTTCGTAAAGATCGGTTAATATTTAGGGAATGAAATGGACAAAAAAACTTTATTTTTGTCCAATTTTCTGGTGACTTCAGAGGCCGCAATTATGGCCCGAAGTTCGCGAATTTTCACATGGAGAACAGGGTCGGGCCAAAGAATAAGCATGCCTGTTTTTATAAAGATCGATCAATATTTAGCGGGTCAAATGGACCTTGATTTTTTGTGTGAAAAATTACAAAATTTGTATTCTATGGCGTATATATTTACTCCTGAAGGACATAGACCCGTGAAATTGATAGTATATTCAAGAGGAGTGGTTGACCGGATGCGGGAGTTACACTTAAATATTTAAATATTACAAAGTTTGTATTTTATGGCGTATATATTTACTCCTGAAGGACATAAACCCTAGAATTGACACCAATCATATTTTCGTAGGTACTCGGATGCGAGAGTTACACTTAAATATTTACAGGTGCTTACGTATTCATATATTATTTAGTAACCCATTACCACAGTAGAGGGCGGAAATATATAGCCTGATCCCTTTGAAAAGTTCCATGAGGTTCCAGTTATGGTCAAGGACAACGCCTAAAATGTTAGATGATGATCGGATAACAATTTTGGGATGAAGTGGACCGAAAACTTAATTATTTGTACTTTTCGAGTCGAAAGCCGAACATCACACCACCCAACCTACGGTGAAGGGAATCAGGAGAAGTAATTAGAGGTGCTGTACTGATTATTAGTAACATTTTCTGACCTCTAGCCAGTCAAAAGAGTGCACATATCGTGAAATATTGCCCAATCTCAGAAAGTTAGATTTTCATGGAAGTTGTGTAGGGTATCATATCATCGGCCCCTAGGCATATTCTGTAACTTTTAACAACATTCGATATGGTTTAAATTTCTTTTGTTATTGTAAAAACAATAAAACAAACAAATAAAGTTGTTGTAAAATAAACAATATCGAATGTTGTTAAAAAGTTAGAGAATAGGCCTACCCGTCCGACTATAATGCTCCGCTCACTGGTTAGAATTGGCTTTATTTCGGAAAGGTATTGGTGCATATTTTTAGGTGAAATATCAATAATAACAAGTAAATGTTATTAAACCAAAAATGATCTGCATCTCTGAACTATTCTTCATAATATAATTCTTAAATTATTGAAATCAATATCTGCTATTTTTTCGAGGAATTCCTCATGGGCGCGCTGTGTTGATATGACAAATAACAAAATATTTTGTTTTTGTTTTTTTCTCGTGAAATTTCTCTTCTTTCACAAATAACAACAGGATACTGTATGCCAATTCGCCAATCTATCGCATTCATCTACGCTTTATCGTCACAAAACATACCTTTCAGATATGTGGGTTATTTTTTTTCCATAAAATAAAATTGTGCTGAAAAGTATGCAATGGATACATTTTTTGTTATTTGCCAAAGCGAATATATATATATATATTTTTCGTTCGCTGTTACCCTATCTCAAGATATTCATTACTTTGCTGAACATATATGAGAATAAGAAAAAAAAAATAAAAACAAATAAAAAAAATCTACAAAAAAAATGTAAACATATAAGGTTGTATAACATACATGTTCTATGTAATATAACCCAAAACATACATATTCAACCATTTTGTATGTAAAAGTCGTGTAGAAATCGCCTCTTGGGACGAGCGAGGGAATCCAAAAAGGTAGCATAATATAGATGTTGCCAAGTGTAGTTGTAGTATCCCTCCAGAAAAAAAATATATCACATAGACGTCAGCGACAACAACAACAACATACACCAACTACAGTAGTAGTTGTAGTAACATGCTTCAACAGTTTCTTAACAGTATGGTGCTACCCTACCGTATATATGGCCATAACCGTTGTGGTGGGTTGCTGAAATCCATTTGTATTTGACTATCAGCAATGGAGCAAAGTTCTTGCATTTTTTAACCTCAATATTCTGTAGATGAAACAAAGAAATATAACAAAAACAACAACAACAAATATAGTGAAACATTTTTGAATCGTAAAAGTTGACCCACATTGTATATGAATTCATATTTTCACCATATATATATATATATACATGGCTCATGCTTATGCAGAGTAAAGCAAAAAAAGTACCCTTGGTGAACCATAGCTACACTATATATATATATATATATGGGTTTATATATGTCGATGTGGTTATAGCCAAATAACCAAACTGTCTCCTGTGCATATTTTTTCAGGTTTCCTGTTTTTTTTTCATATGCTTTTTATATATGACAAGAAAAGAAATAGTTTTACGTGGCTTCGCGAGAGCTCAGCATTTATCCAGCTCCTGAAAGTATTCGTTTTTATGTATATATTTTTATGTATTAAATACATTTGCATATAATATATATTCATCTTCGAATAATGGTGTAGTTTGTCAAGCAACAACAAAATATGTTTATAACCCTCCTAAAACTATGCAATACTATTTTTAGTTAATAATATTAATTAGGGACTTACACTAATAATTACAACTAAATTTTATTGCATACTTTTTGGGATTAAATGTGTAGTGTTTTATTTTTGCTCAATGCATTACGAAGCGTGTTTTCTTAATAATTAAATATCAGCATATTTGTTCTAGCATATTCAAACATACATATATGCTATTCAAAATACCTATGTTCCTGAAAATATACTCCGTTTAAATAAATTCAATAAAAAATCTACTCGTATGTTGAAGTAAGAATGTATCATTGACTTTCAAATGAAAACAAAAAAAAATATATATATATTTCCTAAGTGCACCTAAAAGTATGCTATCCTAAGTATTCCGTAATTATAAATTAAAAATCATTTTGAATGTCAAATATTTAGTTTTATTTACCAACTCTAATTGTGATGGCACTCAATGGTGTCCTTGACTTTTCATAATAGAAAAACAAATATTAATGTACATTTTGCTTGAAAGTATGCCATACTTAAAAATTCCAATTTATTTGATAAAAATGTACACTTGATTAAATATCTGTTAAATGAATGTTTACATAAATAATTACAAAAAAGATTGTACACTTTATTGGATTACATTTTTATTGGATGTCTTACAAAATAAATACAAAAGGAAATATAATTGCAATTATGTCTAAAAGTATGCTATAGAAAATTCACCAAATATACATTTATAAAATTTCAATCTTTAAAATTTTTCATATGATGGCATAAAAATATCTCATTGATTTTCAAATTAAAAAAATGGTTTAAGTACGCCTAAAAGTATGCCGCAAAATATGAATTATTTTGAATGCCTAATAATTAGCATAAATCACTAAATATAATATAATTAGTAATAGAAACGGTCTTCGATTTCTAGGAATAAGGACCTAAATTTATATTTTGCCAAAAAGTATGCAATAAAATCTACATTATATTCAAAATTCCAATTAATTGATAACAGACTCTACAAATGATTAAATATCTCTTGCACAATTTGTTTGTTGTGCGAAACAAACTACGTTAAGCTAATCTAGTGGGAACCTCGAAAAAAACATGAACAAAAATAATAATAAAAAGTGTTTTTGCCTCATTTATGGCCCTTTTTATGGCTACACGCCAACATATGTTGTTTACCACAAAAGAAAATAACATAAAAATAAAATTCAGACAAAAATAAGAGATTGTCAGCACCAACAAAAAAAAAAAAAATTGAACTAAACGAAAACAAATTTTATTTCCCTCCCAAAAAAAGAACGAAAAAATATTTGAAGAAATTGTGTCGAAAAATATAAAGCCACAAAATATGCTATCATAAACACTGGTAACCGCATATCACAGCTTACAGTAATACGCACGCAACAACATATGCCAGCCACGGAGGAGGGCACTTTGGTTGGACTATTTTGGTTTTTTTTTATTTTTTTTTTTCTTGCAGAAATCTCTTTACTACTTATTTTGTTCATGTGTTTTTTTTTTATTAAACATAGCATATGTTAAGGCGTATTACATATGTTTTGACATTGTCATTCATAGTTTTAAGGCAGTTAACCAGTCTGGTGACATTAAGCGGCAAGTGTATTAAAGTAGACAACTTTTAAGGGCCACCATAATTTTCTTGGGAGCCTTTTTTATGGCTGCAATAGAAGGATAGAGGAACAAAGAGATGGCAGAAAACTATTTAACAGTTTTTTTTTTTTTTTTTTGCCAAAAAAAGTCAATAAGTCCCCTTTTTCTAATGACCAAAAACATCTTAGAGTACATAGAATAATGTAAAGGAAAGCCAGCCTTAGTTTATGACTGGCAACAAGGATAATCATCTTTTGATGCCATAAAACTGGACAATTCAAATAAATAAAATAACTTTTAATACAAAATGGTGTTAAATGTAATTGTGTTACGCCCACCCATCCGACCAACTTCATGCCATATCCCAAAAAGGATTTGGCCTTTTTATGTATATATATTTTAGTCAAGAGTTAACGATGGCTATACATAAATTATGATAAATTATAAATTATTAGTTTCCGGACCTTTTCAGGATATGCCGTTTATTTTCGAACAACTTAGTTTGGTGGATGGTTCATTGGTTGGCTTTCAGTTTCAATGGTTTAGTTAGTCAGTTTTCCAATTGGGTTTTTGTATTTTAGGTGCAAGTGCCTGGTTGCTGGGCTCATAAAATTAAGCCAACAAATTTTATGTTTTTGGCCCTCAACGCCACCATTACAATCACCTCTACAACCTAATTTGTTTGTAGAGGGTCGGTCTTCAGTTTCAGCCATTATGTTTTGTTCATTTTATTAACTATACTGTTTTTCGTTACATATATATACAGGATTTTTTTTCGAACATAATTTTCTACGTGCTCAAACTTTTATGACCCGCTAATGTACGTGCTTAAATTTTCGTGTTTGTTAGAGAACGGCGAAAACACGAATATTCATTTTTATTCTGGCTACCACACTCTTACAATTGTTGGTGGTATAGCTATGTTGCTACCACCACCACCACCACCACCAGCACACACCCAACCTACCCCATCCACGGTTATATTAAACCATAAAAATACGAATTTTTGTAAATACCATTACAGCTACTCTGGCTGCTCTACAGGGTTAAATACGAAAAATTAAAATCCAAACAATGTTAAAAATAAGTTGTTGTAAATATTGTCACACTCTTAGATGTATGTATCTAAAACAATTTATATTTCAATGATAATAAATTTATTTAATTTAAAAATTATATATATGTATATGTAAAATACGAACATTTTTATTCACTCTCCAGAATTTATGCAAAACATTTTTACTTAATTTTAAATTTAATTTTACTATGCAAAAATAAAACAACAACAAAGCCAACATTCTACAAAAATATATATGAGAATAAACTGTAAATGGCCCTTAGGGTTGTTTTATAGCAATTATTCCATACAAAAATATGCATGCCAGTTGAAATTTTGTTACAGCAAATAAAACAAAAATCGAAAAAACACCGACATGAAAATTGAGAGTAATGGAAATTGTTATTTATTTGACAAGTAAATAAATTAATACATAATTTATTATAATCATAGTGTATAACGTATGTGTGTGAAAGTTATTTGAAATTTTACATAAATATTTCCAAAAAAAATAATATTAAATAAATTACAAAACAAAAAAAAAAACAAAAACATTTTTGGGAGTTAACAAATTAAAATGATATAATATTTTTGAAAATCTAGGTAAAAACATTTCATCAAAAACATTTTCTATACCTCTTATATGAAATCGGATCAAAACCGCTCTAAGAAAAAGTTCATCTCAATCAGAGAAACATTGGGTATTTGGTTTAGAATTTGCATGAAATCGGACAAAAAATTATGGAAGAGCAAAATCTGTTGGGTCACAATTTCGAAAAAAAAAATATATATATATATAGAAGCTATTACTAAATCCGATTTGACTTCACCAAAACTTAATACACTTCTCACATGCCTTAATATGGAACACTGTGAAAAAATTCGAAACGTTTAGATGAAATCGATCGGTAATATATACAAAAGCTATATCCAACACTGAACCGATTAGAAAAATATATATGGGCTCAAGGTATCAATGCAATATTTCATCTCAATTGGATAATCATTGGGTATTCGTAGCATCAAAACTTAATACACTTCTCACATGCCTTAATATGGAACACTGTGAAAAAATTCGAAACGTTTCGATGAAATCGATTGGTAATATTAATAAAAGCTATATCCAACGCTGAACCGATTAGAAGAGAACGTAAAACACTTCATTATGGTCTCGATTCGGTATGCTCTGCAATATTTCATCTCAATTGGATAATCTTTGGGTATTCGTAGCATCATTTTGATAAAATCGACATAAAATATATATGGGAGCGATATATAAATCTAAAATAATTTCCCAACATTTGTATACCCCTTGGGCCTAGAATCGGGAAAGATGTGGGTATTTTTTGAAATTTTTTATATATGTGGGGAAAAAGAAATCAATTTCGGACATTTCGATTTGTGCCAAATATGCACCATTTTCTGGTATAATTTTTTGTCATTTTAAAGATAACCTCATAATGGCTCTCTCATAGAAGTTCTGCTCTCAATTTGCAAACAACTCTATAGTAGTCGATTTTCACACTCCTCCCTAGATACTATGTTTTTTTTATCAATAAATAAATTTTGCAATGCAAGAAAATTGTTATAATCGCTTGGTGTCGGACTGTATGGCGGATGCATTAAAACTTCCCCGACCAAGCTTCTGAAGTTACTGCCGAGTCATTGTAGATGTGTCTGGCCTAGCGTTGTCCTGGTGGAACACGACACCTCTCCTATTGGCCAATTTTGGCCGTTTCTAGTCAATTGCGATCTTCAAACGGTTAAGTTGTTGACAGTAGAGATCAGAATTAGCGTTAGACCATATGGAAGCAACTCATAATAAATAATCCTCTTCCAGTCCCACCAAGTGCATAGCAGAACCTTGCTGGCCGTTAGTCATGGTTTTACCACCGTTTGAGTTGCTTCACCACTCTTTGACCACGATCGTTTTCGCACAGGGTTATTGTATGTGATCCATTTCTCATCTGCAGTCACCATCCGTTTAGGAAATGGCTCTATCTCATTGCGTTTGGCCAAGGCTTCGCAGGTGGAAATTCGATCTTTACTATTTTTTCTGTTAATTGGTGTGGCAACCAAACATCGAGCTTCTTTTTAAATCCAGCATTGTGTAAATGTTCGATTTTTAGCTCCTGGGCGATGCTAACATGATGGTCAACTTCGATCATTTCTCCGATTTTATCGACATTTTCGACGACCGGTCTAATGGATTTCTTTTTTGCCCAACCTAATATAATTCTGAACCGTATAAATCAGCTGTGCCTAATTGCATCTCATGCGGTTCAGTCAGACATCAGAATGAACGGACCTGCAAAAATCGACTCAAAAATGATTCTTAGCATATCCTCAAAAGTAACTGTGGGTCCTTCCTGTTATCTTTGTGTTACAAAAATATGTCCATAGACATAATACCTTATAGCACAGTGTGGTATAGGCTATAAATATCTTTGATATTCGTTTAAAATTTAAATTTTTATTTCCAACATTTCTCAAATACTTTTTCTATTTACTAAAAACAAAACCCCTCCATTACTCTCAATGATCACAAAATAATATTTTCAATAATCTATTTATTCAACACACCATTTTTTTCCACACCAAAAAAATCTATTGTATATAAAACACCAATTAAATATTATTTTATAAATTTCTATATAAATTAAGTGCAAAAAATCAAAACTTAGTTGCATACCATTTTAGCAAATTTATATAACAATTTTTTTCTCAATTATATCACCACAATTAAATAATTAAATAGTTTGAGTTCTATTAAATAAAAACAACAACAAAAATATATTAAAGCATTCATGAAATCATTTATAAATTATACAAATAAATATATTTTTTTAATATTATTAAATAAATAAATCAAATTCAGTTTTTTAGTTGCATCATTAAATTTCATAACAAAAACAATCCATAAACATTTTTAATAATTTTCATCAATTAGAAATAATTTAATAATGACAAATTTTTGTTTTACTTTTTCCTCCGCCTCCCCTCCTACCAACGTGTGTGTGTCCTGTTCTCCTTCCATCATCCAATGAAATTACTTTTTCACATATATATAAATAAATATAGCCGTGTATCTGTGATGCGTGGTCAAGTAATAACACCTCAAGGATTGGGTATTGTCGGCATACGTGTCTCTGTGGATCGTGATTCGAGATTTGGTTTTACCCTAACACGCCAGGGTGGATGGTAAGTAGAAAATATACATATTTTTTTTTTTTATTATATTTATGTAAATATGTATAGGTTTTATGAATATTTTATGATGAAGGGATAAAGTATTCCTCAGATAAAAATTTAAAGTAAAAAATTTCATTTTTTAACTGGTAAAATTTCTTGATATCACTACTCATTTTTCTATATCGTCACAATATTCTTCAAGAAAATTTTAAATTTCTTACCAGTATCCTTTGCAACAACTTATTCTCCTTTGTTAAAAATAAGAATATAAATATTTTTCTGCTTTAACCGAGATTTTTTCTGAAAAAAAATGCACAGACATAATTAAATTATTTTTGTGTTTTGGTTTGTTATGCCTCAGTTATTTCTAATTCAGATTTAATTTCATTGAAATAATGATAAGATTTTCTTTGATGTTTAACGCACTGTGTGCTGAGGGGTTTCCCATGAAAAGCTTTTCACAGAATTTACCAAAATTCTTTAATATCGGAATGTTTAGAGTTTTTTTTTTGTATTTAAACATTCTTAAGGATAAACAGCAAGGATATATTTCTCATCATATTTGATGGAATTTAGTCCTTCAAATATTCATAATTCAAGCAAAGTCGATAAATTATTTATTTCATTAGAGTACAACCCTAAAGGGAAAAAATATAAATCTACTTTAACCTGAGAGGGGTGAAAAACTGGATCCTGATTTTTACATTTAAATTTTCATAATGTGACACCTTATCCAAGTCGGGTCCTATGATATTTCTACCACAATCTTTCGGCCTTCCTTGTAGGAGAATTTTTTTCTACTTTTTGCAGATATCAAACCAATTTGTTAATACCCGCCTCTATTCAGGCATACTTCCATTTAGTTGTTGTTTCCTTCTCTAACATATCCGTCTTTTCTTTATTGTTTATAAAAATAAATTAAAGTAATTTATCTTGAAGACAAAATACCACAATTTGGTATACGTTTTCTTTTTATTTTATTTATATATGTTTCACAAAGGAAATCACAATAACCTCTAAACTGAAGGACAATATAATATATGAAGAGACCAAAGAAGAAGAAGAAGATGTAGTAAAAAAAGAATGAACGGAAATAACTACATTTTCACAAACGTAGTTAGATTATAAATGTAGAACAACGGGAATAAAATGTGATTTATATTAGGGTGTAATGCAAAAAGTAATACAATGCAAAAATATCAACCCATGGAATTTATATCCCTTTAAGTCTGACTGGTAAACTTGGCTAGGATCATCAACAAATTGAAAAGGGTTGGCGAACTTTTTCGGGGCTATGTAAAAAAGTGAAAAACGCGTTTAAAATTGACCAATAATACTCTCAAATAACTCTCCCCCCCAGGTTTTTATACCCTACACAACTATGTTGTCAGGGTATTATAGCCTTGTGCAGCCCCAAAAGTTTGCAACGCCGCGAAATATTGGTCCTAGACCCACCCTTAAGTATGCCGATCGTCATATCTCGACTAGCTGAGCCGATCTAGACATGTGTGTGTGTGTCCGTCCGTCCGACTGTCCATTATTTGTAAACACGATACAGGCCACAGTTATGGACCAATCTTCACGAAATTTTGCATGTAGGATGGGTTCTGGTCAATGAAGACCCCTATTGTTATACCCTTCACCACACTGTGGTATATGGTATTATGTGTATGTACATATGTTTGCAACAGGCAAAAGGAAACAAGATAGACCCATAGTTCCTTTTGAGAATATGCATAGGATCACTTTCTGAGTCGATTTATGCATGTCCGTCCGTCTGTCCGTCTGTTGGTGTTAAATTGTAAACAAAGTACAGGTCGCATTTATACTCCGATTTGGATTAAATTTGGCACAGCTCATTTGTTTGGCCCAAGGACAAACCCTATTGAAATTGAGAAAAATCGGATCATTTTTACATATAGCTCCCGTATATATTTTCGCCCGATTTAAGGTAAATGGTGCACCAAGTTTCGAGAAAATCGGTCCAGATTTAGATATAGCTCGCATATATAGTTTCGCCCGATTTCATATAAATGGTGCACCAAAGTCTCTATATATCTTTCGATTTGCACGAAATTTGGCATAACGTACTGAATTGAGCCCAGAGTGATGTCTGCCAAGTTTCTTTTTTTATTGATGTCTGCCAAGTTTCGTTTTTAAATTGATACCAATTATATTGTCGTATGTACTCGGATGTGAGAGCTACGCTTAAATATTTACAGGTGCTTACCTACTCAGATATTATTTAGTAACCCATTATCACACTAGAGAACGGAAATATAGCGCTGATTGCTTTGAAATTTTCCATGAGGTTCCAGTTATGGTCAAGGACAACGCCTATAATAGGTCGAAAATCACATCACAACCCACGGTGGAGGGAATCTGTACTAAATATGAATAGTAATATTCGGAAAATATGTCAGATGCTTTTGACCTCTAATCGGGCTAGAATGACAAAATATCACAAAATATTGCCCAGGTTCGAAATAAACATCCACAGAAAGATAGAGTTGCGTAGTAGTTGTGTAGGGTATCGTATGGTCGGCCCCGTCCGACCATACTGCTCCGCTCACTAGTTTATTACTTCAAAACTATTTTTAAAATGTTCCACACTAAAATACTTTAAATTGTCCACATCACACCCCAATAAACCTCATAAATAATATTGGCCACAGTATCGTGCTTACATGACCACACCAACACTTACTTCCTTTCTTGATTTTTTTTTCCTACAACAACCAGTCATCAGTGACCAAAAAGAAAAGAAGAAGAAAAGAACATGTGTTGTGATGAGATTTTTAACATGGTATCTTCTTAAGATGTTGCCTTCATGCAGTAGCAGAAAAGAAAAAAACACTAAGAAATCCAATTTTGTTGAGCCATTTCCTTTGTATTTTTCTTTCCTTTGATAAGGACAAATATAAAAAATAATAATAATAAAAAAGGGAGGACTCTCTTTCGGCCATGAGTGAGTGAGCGAGTGAACGTCTCAATGGATGAATAGTTGTACAACAACAAAAATGTATAAAGGATACAACTTTTGTGTGTTATATGTCACAAGTATAAGTGATAGCTTGTTGTGTGTCCTTAGTTTGACCGTGCACATATATAATACACATACACTCTCTCTCTCACTCTTTCCCTTTGTGCTGGTATGCGGTGTTGTTGAATATCTTATATATGTTTGTATGTTATGTAGGTGTTTGTGTCTCATCTCATTTTGACTTACTTCTTTGATACAAGTTTTCTACATACCAAGGATTTTGTGGGTTATTTACTATCGTCTGCTTCAATTCGTTTCACAGTTCAAAGGACTTATTTCCACTTGAAGGACATGTTTGTAGTTTCTCGGTTTTTTTTTGAGGAAATTGCATGCATTTCCTGTTTAACCAAAAAACCCATCCGTACAAAGAATGGATCTTTGGAGAATATGATGATTATAAATGTAAAGAATATAATATATTTCAAAATCATCATTAAGTAGAAGACAACCAAATTGGGAGATATTATGCAAATGTGACAACAATGTTGCTGACCTCTAGAACAAATATATAAAGTGTTTCAAGAATCCTTAGCCTCATTAATGGAAATACAATAAAGCTTAAAAATGCAACCATTTACACATGTTGTAAATATAAAAAACCCTCACCTCCGAACCAATCGTAGTTCAATTTTATATTCACACACTCATACACAAATAACCCAATTTCCCTACATTAAAATGTCTCAAACCAATTACTTGTTGTGTTGTTAAAAAACATCAGGCATTCAATTTTTTTTTCTTCCTTTTACATTGGTATGGGTGTTACACATACATACATGTAATATAATGGAAAATCATGTATAATTTAATGTCGATTGTAAGCACAAAAAAACGTTGCAGCGCAAAAAAAACTACAATTGTCCAATTGCAATAATGTGTCTACTATTATATTATTCAACAAATACACATACATATTCCAACACTTGCACATATGGACATGAAAAAAACACACACCAGCATTCGCTGTGGCAACAACTGTGTACATGGCGGCGGCATAGTACATTTAATTAAATTGTCGGATTCATTGTATATGTTGTTAGCTGAGTTTTTTCCCCTTTTTCTACTTTTTAATAAAAAAACTATTCGATACTGGGGCATTAACTGTTTTTTTATTACTCAGTATCGGTACCCAATCACTGTAACATTTCCAAAAGACATTGTTATTTCACTGAAATGCATTTAAAATGAAAATAATTGTTTAAATATTAAGGTTTGGTTTAATGAAAAATAAAAAATATTAAATATTAAACTATTTAAAAGTTTCACGATGGTTAAAATTGAATTCAACACATCGCTTTAGAGCCGGGAGACAGATGTAGCTAGAACAAATCAATCAATGATCGTAGAAAACTATTAAATGAAGAAAGCAGTGAGCGGAGCAGTATAGTCAGACGGGGCCGACCATACAATACCCTACACAACTACCACAGAACTGAAATATTCTGCGGATGTTTATTCCGAGCCTGGGCAATATTTCGTGATATTTGCACCCTCTTGTCCGATTAGAGGTAAACAGCATCTCTTCTTCACACTGACATATTTTCCGAATATTACGAGTATTCAGTACAGCTATTGTCCAGATTCCCTTCACCGTGGGTTGTGTTGTGATGTTCGACTTTCATTTGAGGTCTATAGATCGACTCGAAAATAACACAAAAAATTAAGTTTTCGGTCCACTTCATTTCAAAATTATTATTTAATCATCACCGAAAATTATAGGCGTTGTCCTTAAACATAACCGGAACCTCATGGAATATTTCAAAGCGATCAGCGCTATAGTTTCGCTCTCTAGAGTGATAATGGGTTACTAAATAATATACGAATACGGAGATACCTGTATTTAGGTGTAACTCCCACATCCGAGAACATACAACAATATAATTGGTATTAATTTAAAGGTCAACCACTCCTCTTGGATATAATATTAACATCGCGGGTCTATGTTCTTCAGGGGTAAATATATACGCTATAGAATACAAATTTTGTAATTTTTCACACAAAAGTCAGGGTTCATTTGATCCGCTTTATATTGACCGATCTTAATTAAAACAGGCATGCTTATTCTTTGGTCCGATCCCCTTCTCCATGCAAAATTTGACGATGTTCGGGCCATTATTGCGGCCTCTGGAGCGACCAGGAAAACCGACAAAAATTTAGTATTTGATCCATTTCATCCCCTAAATATTAACCGATCTTTCCCAAAAACAATAGGGGTCTTCATTTAAATTAAACTTGGCATATATAAATCTAGACCTAATTCAGTACGCTGTGCAATATTTTGTTTGGATAGGACAAATTTTGGGAGTTTGCACCATTTACATAAAACAGGACGAATCTATATTTAGGAGCTATATCTAAATCTGAACCAATTTCAACAAAACTTCACAGTCATCAAACCTGACCCAATTCAGTACGCTGTACAATGTTGTGTCTCAATCGGACAAATATTGGGAGTTTGGTGCACGATTTATATAAAACCGGACAAGGCTATATATGGGAGCTATATCTAAATCTGAACCGATATCCACAAAACTTCGAATACATCATTATGGACCTATTTCAGTACACAATTTTGTTGCAATCGGACAAATATTGGGAGTTTGGTGCAACATTTACCAAAAATCAGACGAAACTATATATGGGAGGTTCATCTAAATCTGAATCGTTTTCCACAAAACTTGGTATACATCACTATGGATATAATTCACGCTTTACACAATTTTGTTTCAATCGGACAAATATTGGGAGTTTGGTGCACTATTCATATAAAATCGGACGAAAATATATATGAGAGCTATATCTCTGATTCTATGCATATCCTCAAAAGGTACCATGGGTCTATATCGATTCCTTTTGCCTGTGACATAGCCATTAACCATTTTCTTTTAATTTTTTAAGAACTTCCCATTATTTGTTGTTCTACGGCAAGGTCCTCATTTTGAATTTTCACCAAAAATGTCCAACAGAAAGAAATTTGCTATATTGTATGAAATTACTACGGTAAAACGTTTAGTTTTTTTCCACAACAATGTTATATTCAATTTTCTATTTCCGTTTTGGCTTTTTTCACTCAAACATAATATTCAATTTCCTTGAAAGGAACCCCTACTCCTATTGGGGTACTAAAGAAACCATGAAAAGTCATAAGATGAGGAACGAAGAAAAAAACAACAACAAAAAAATAACAAGAAGCCAGCAAGCGATGGAAAAAAGAAAAACCGGGCCACCCATCAACCTTTAAGTAAATGGCTATATTAATTTTAATGCTAAAAGCTATTTAATTATAAAACATGTAGCCATACCACGCAACCGAACAACCAACCCTCCGTACACACAAATTTTGCCGACCAAATGGTATTGCTAACCTAAGTAGGCGACCACCACCACCACCACAGTGACGACCAAACAATAAACATAGAAATAAATACAGCTTCACTACAGCAACAGCGGCACGGCCTGGAGAAGCAAAATTAAAATGAAACATGAAAGAATGGAAAATTAAATTTAATATGGTTGTAAATAGGACAAGAAAACACAACAAAATAACAACAACAAGACATGAAACTGCCAGCTAAAGTAAGGGAGAAAAAATCAATTAATTGCTTTCCACTGTTACCACAAAGATCCCTAACAGAAAAAAAATGTTTATATATTTTTTCATTTAAACTTAAATATTGTTTTTTTTTTGTATTCTTGAACAACAAAGTTGCATTCAAGCGTTGAAAGTGAAGTTGGCTATGTGTGTGTGTGTGTGAGTGAGAATTGTATTGGGTTATTACTTTGCATATCCATGCTGGGCCCATAATTCTTCATTAGCCTAGTGCCTTAAATCCTGGCCCATAATCATAGCCCATATATATATACAGACAGACACATACATACCAACACATAAAAGTTTACATGGCCGTTGATTGTAAATATGTGGAGTACAAAATGGCACAGGGTATCTGCTGGTGTATAACGCATGCATATGTTTGTGTGTGTGTGTGTTGTTATTCTTTTATTGTTAGTATTGTTATGTGCATGTAGTTAAAAGCTAACCTTGCAGTGTGAATTACAAAACCATATACAGATACATATGATGTTATTGTCTCGTACACACATATACACACTCAGGGTTACATATTTATACATTTATGCATATTTGCGTGTTGTCTGTTGCTCTACATTTTCTCTTTAAGCCATGAGTTTCATTTATACTCATCAGCACGCAGATATACCCGAGCATACACAAACACACGTACACATAGTTTACCAAGAATCAGTAGCAACACACATTTATATGGTCATATAAAGCTACGTGTGCTGGTTTTAACAACAACAACAAGCAAAAAAATTATTTGGTTCATTTGTTATCCTTGCTCTGCTGCTACTGATGAGAATGTATGTGTTCATTTGTTATTGTTGTTGTTTTTTTGTTCACATTGTTATATATGCGGAGGTATGCCCTATCATGACAACAAAACATATCTGCAAGCAACAATATGGCAATTTCAGTATTTTTTTGTTTATTATAGCCCCCCATACAAAGTCAGTGGAATGTTTTTTTATGGATATTAGAGTGGTGGACAAATATTTTCTATAGAATCAGGATTGAAAAATGGGTTCTTTGCACTTCTATGATATAAGAATAAAGACAGGCCTTTAAAGTTATTGATATAGGATTGTCCAAATAAACTATATTTTTGATCAGAATAAAATTCTATGTCGATTTTACATGCCTGTTTAAATCAGTATGCAAATTGGAAATTTATTTAAGCAAAGACTTTGAAATCTTACCTCTTGAAAGAAAAGTCCTCCGCCTAGTTTTTAATTAAAATCTCGTTACTCGACTCTAACACCAATCTATTTGTCCATGGCGCCCAACATAAAACTAAAATGTTTTATCTTTTAAAGAATGCATCGATAATTTTTCTTCGATTTTTGTATTCATGTTAAAGTCATAAACTTTAGTATATTTCGTTAAGCTTTGCTGAAAGCCTCATACACACAATAACTTATAAAATAATAATAAAAAAACAACGATACAATCCAGGCACCTACACAGGAGCTATAACAAAAGACTAACTGGAAACAATAACAAAATGGAATTCAACAGAGAAAATGCAATAAATATCACACACACACATACAAATACATAGTCATATATAGGTATGTGTGCATGTTGTACAATACGTGTCATAAAACTTATAATTATAATATCCAGTACTAGTTCTTAATTTGTTGTTGTTGTTGAGGTCCGTAAACATGAAAGACACCCGTTCGTAGGTGATGCCAAAGATAATGGACTTTACAAATGCTAAAATACACGACGTTTTTTTATATAATTTAAAATTGTTTCTTTTTTGATGGTAGACCGAACGAAAAGTGTATGAAATAAAATAAGATTTAAAAATTAGAATAGCACTTATTGTCATGAATGTATGCAAATGACCGACTAGCCTGAAAATAAAATAAAACTTGGAGAAAGTAATTGTTTTTAGATTTGATTGTCGAATTTTAAACTCCAGAAACCTTTAGTGGTAACTTTTTTCTACGAATAAAAATTATTGCAGTCCTTTACTGGCACCATTGAGGCTCAAATTTTTCTGTAGGAAAAGTTTAGATACTTTTGTGGCATATTTTTTTTAGAAATACATAGCTACATCGATTTGTAGCTATAAGAAAAACCGTATACGCATCTGGGTCATTTTTTTTCTAACAAAATTCATATTTTAAATTCGTACACACTTATGTGTCACTGTTTCCGATAAAAAAATCGCTGGCTTTCCCGAGTCCTATAAAAAAAATCGATGAACCTTCTAGGTACTTTTTGTGGGTATATTTTCATTGAGAGGTTCTTGTGGTTTTTTTTATATGTAGAAAAAATTCTGAGGCCCTTGTGGTTAATGTTTTTCTGTAGAAAAAAAATTTTTTGAACTTTCTGGGCATATATATTTTTTTTAGAAAAATTCGGGGAACCTTGTTCTATACAAAAAAATCGTATACTTTCATGGGTAATTTTTTTCTATAGAAATGAATTCGTAAATCACCCTTGGTATTTTTTTTCGGTAGAAAAAAATTCGTACACACTTGTATATATTTCTGATTCATTTTTTTCATTGGACCTTCTGGGTATTTTTTGTGGGACATTTTTCATTCGAGACGCATGTGGTTCTTTTTATATGTATAAAAACAACTTTAAGACCCTTGTGGTTAATATTTTTCTATAAAATAATTATTTGATCTTTCTGGGTATATTAGGCAAATTTTTAAGAAATAAATCCGGAAACCGTGTAGGTCGACTTGATTCTATACGAAAAAAAATCATATACCCTTCTGGGTCATCTTTTATATAGAAAAGTTTTCGTCAAAAGTCCAGGGTATTTTTTCGGTTGAAAACAATTTCTTACATCGATGAAACTTCTGGCTACTTTTTGTGGGCCATTTTGTTCATTCAGAGACCCTTGTGTTTCTATTAATCTGTAAAAAATTCTGAGACCGTTGTAGTTAATATTTTTCTATAGACTTTTGATTGATTTTTCTATGCCATTTTTTTCCATACATAAACTCGTAAATCATTCTGGGTCATTTTTTTTCTATAGAACCAATTCGTAAACCATTCTGAGCCATTTTTGTAAACCTTTCTGATTAATTTTTTTGTATAGAAACAAAATCGTAAACCCTTCTATGTAATTTTGTCCTATAGAAACAATTTCGTAGACCCTTCTGTCATTTTTTTAATAAAAAAATCGGCGATCTTTGTGGCTCATTTTTTATGGAAAAAAAATCCTTCTGGGTCTTTATATATATTGAAAAAAAATCGTAGAACCTTTTGGCTGCATATATAAAAAAAACAGATAGTAATTTTTCATAGAAAAAATCAGAAAAAATTCGGGGACACTTTTGAATTTTTTTTAATCTGAGTAATTTTCTAACGCAGTACATTTCAATACCTAATGTTTTCCCCGTTACATTATTTCGATTTCAAATAATTCAATTTTTTTTTTATTTTTTTCAGGTTCGATGTTTTGGTTAATGGTGGTGGTGCTGTTACCCTGCAATTCCAACGTTCACCATTCCGTCCATTAACACGTACCGTGTTTGTACCATGGAATCGTATTGTGGTTTTGCCACCAGTACAAATGCAGCTTAGCGATGAAGATGATAGTGCCAATAGAAATATTAAGTAAGCTATAATTTATCTTCTCTACAATTATAATTTTCTATTTTTCTTCATTAAAAATGACGAAAACAAAACAAAATACTAATTAATCTAAATCACATTTTTCCCGCCTCCCGCTTTCCTACAGAGTGGCACCCTTAAATCCAGCCTTGACCTTCCTTAATTCCATATTATATCATTTCTCGGATGAGCCAACCACAGATGCCCATAAACTGTGCATGGAACATGATCACGAAGAATTGAAACCACAATTGATAAGTACATGGATGCCAAATGGCATTGGAGCTATGCCGGGTAAACGTGTCATATTTGCCGAAACCCAGGTGAGTAGTTTTGTAAAAAGTAATTAATTTAAATATGAAACATTTGCCTAATTACCTTCATTTGGATGGGATGGGGGTGGGGGGAATGACATTTTATAATAGTTTGCAATTAGAGTCGAGAGCATAATTAAGGAACACTTGTCGGTTGGGTCACGTTTTGGCAATGAAATGACTGAGAAGAAGAAGAAAAATTAACAAAAGGATCTAAGCAGTGGGGGTTATTTGTGGATTCAGATATAACCATACCTTGGGGTATTTTTAATAAATCTTTTTTTTTCATGTTGGCCTTGTGTTTTGTTGGAGTACAATTTTTATGTATTGGAGCAGAGAAAGTGTTACCGGAAAAGCAAGGGTGAGCAGCAGCAGCAGAAGCATGGTGGCAATAAGTTTTATGCTAAACTAAAACATTCGTGTCCAACGTTGCTCTGAAAGTTTTAAGGTTTAACCCAGCTAAAGCCCATGGTGTTGTTGGCATATTTATTGCTATTGTTGTAAATCGTGCCCATTACCTTGTGACCTCAAGTACCGAAACACCCTTGCCAAACACCACCACACCTTGTTGTTGTTGGTTGGCTGGCTAGCTTTTTTTGTGTTGCCATTGTAAACGTTAAATGCCTTAAGCTTCCTGTGCTTGCATTTTATTATGTCCTTTTTGTAGTTTTCCATCGTTTCATTGTCCCATCCCTGCTGCTGCTGTTAATGCCATTAAATATTTTGCATTATTTATGCTAAAACTGTAACTCATGCAGGTACGACGTGTTGTTTTCAAAGCTTCTGTTCTTATTTCTCTCTTTTTTTGAGATTTTTTGTTGTGTTTCTTTTGGAGCTTTACTACTCACATTACCTTGGCTGACACCATCTGCAGCTTTGACTGGGTTTTAATTAAATTACTATTTGCCTTATAGTTCAATTTAAGATTCTGTTGTTGGTGTTGTTGTCATGTGAGCCAACAAATGCACACACACACACACCAGGAGCTTTGAGCAGAGCAAAGCTGGGGGATCAGTGCTTATATAAACAGATCTTTACTTTCATTAAATAGAAATTACAGTCTTGGGAACTATTGACCTACACTTCAAAGTAAAATCCTTAAGACTCTGTGTGTATGTGTTTGTGTAAAGTGCATTGTAGAAAAACTTAAGAAGGATAAATGAAAACAGAAGGTTCATTAGGGCACAAAATCCAATGCAGAGTGGCAAAAGTTTAATTAAAAAAAGCCAATGCTGAGTAGAAATAGTTTCATTTAAAATCTTAAAAAATTTGGGAAAATTGAAATCGCGGGAAGGAATTGAAATAAAATACAAAATAAATTAAAATTTAATATTTCCCAAAATTTTTAATCATATTTTAAAAAGTACATATTTTATTTGTTAAATTTAAATCGTAAATATTTTTGTTTTGCTCCACCTTCCCCCACAGATTGTACAAGAATCGATACAAATACCTGGTTCCGATTTACACTTAACATATCAATCATCACAGGCATCGGGCTATTTGAGTATAGTTCGTATGCGTTTGACATCAGAGAAGATACCGAAAACGCTGACCCATGTCCATGTTGGTGTGGAAATTGAAGGTTCTTTACATATCAAAACGTACGAAGCTGACCCGAACTTGATACACACTTTTGCTTGGAATAAACGTAACGTTTATCGACAAAAGGTATATGGCGTTACAATTGCACGCATATCTGTTGGTTATCAACATTCTACATGTGATACCCCGGTATGGATTACCCAAACTGCCAAGTTGCAAGGTTATGATGTAGATATATCCGATATTGGTGGTTGGGGTTTGGATATTCATCATCATTATAATTTCCATGAGGGTATTTTGCAAAAAGGTGATGGTAGCACTTTGCATATGAAGGAATATCCACGTACGGTGAAGGTGGTTATGGGTACCGGATTGCAGAGGCCTCTAAATTGCCCCGATCATTGTAATGGCATTGCCAAGGATGCTAAATTGTTAACACCCATTGCCTTGGCTTCCGGTCCGGATGGCAGTCTTTATGTGGGTGACTTTAATTTGGTACGACGCATTACACCCGATGGCAAGGTGTATACCATACTACAATTGAGTGCCACCCAAGTGTCATATCAATATTATTTGGCCGTCTCGCCAGCTGATGGTCATTTGTATATCTCCGATCCAGAGAGGCATCAAATTTTACGATTATTGCGTTTGGAGAAGGTCAAGGATCCGGCCATTAACAGTGAACCTGTTGTGGGTTCAGGACAACGTTGCATACCCGGTGATGAGGGTAATTGTGGTGATGGTGGTCCAGCTTTACAGGCCAGGCTGTCACATCCCAAAGGTTTGGCCATTGCTGCCGATCGTACAATGTACATTGCTGATGGTACAAATATTCGTGCGGTGGATCCCAAAGGTATTATACACACATTGATTGGTCACCATGGCCATCACAATCACTGGAGTCCAGCACCATGTACCGGTACCCTAATGGCTAATCAAGCACAATTACAATGGCCCACCGGTTTGGCTTTAAGTCCATTGGATGGTTCTCTACACTTCATTGATGATCGTTTGGTATTGCGTTTAACTTCGGATATGAAAATACGTGTGGTGGCCGGTACACCACTGCATTGTAATAATAATGGACAGGATAAATCGAATAAGACGGCTGATAATGTTTTGGGTACAGTGTTGGCTATGGCTTTCTCTCCCTTCGGTGATCTTTATATTGCCGATAGTGATTCAAGGCGAGTTAATTCCATACGTGTTGTTGATACTTCAGGAAATATGCGCTATTTTGCTGGCAAACAAGAGAATTCAGGGTGAGTACGAATTGGGTTTTATTATTATATGTAATTAAAAATTATATAAATGAGATAAATTAATTTTAAATGTAAACGTAAAAACCGCTGTTATATATAAGAATTGAATAATTTTAGACAATATATGTTGGCAGAAGAACATTAGCATAATTTTGGGCATAGTTCTTTAAATATTCATATTCATAGAAAATTAATTATAATTCAGTGAAGGTGTATGGAAAATAAAATATGAAAGATATGTACTATACTAAAAGTATGCACCATATTCTAGCTAAACAATTAAAAAATAAAATTTCTTTATATTTCCTTACGAATCCCAGGATTGCATAATTTTAGGCAACGTAAGTTGGCAGAAGAACCCTAGCACATATTTGGGCATAGTTATGTTTAATATTATATCAATCGAAAATGAGCAATAGTTCAGTGAAAGTGTATGGAAAATCAATTGTGAAAGATATGTACCACCCTAAAAGTATGCACCATATTCTAGCTAAACAATTAAAAAATAAAATATCTGTCATTTCGTATCCACCTTCAAAGGGGTTCTTTAATTTAAAGGCCGTTCTTTTTTAATTTTTACTAACCCTCATTTAAAAGTAACTCCTAAAAGTATGCCACACTTTTTTCAATTAAACAAATTATTTAAAATTCCCTCATTATTAAAATAAATTCTGTTTTACTTTTATTTTAAATTTTATGATGTATTTAAATATTTTATACTTCCGCAAGCACTTTTTTGGGAACTCATTCCATTTTTTCACTGTTTGGCAATTAAATTATTTGTAAAGTGCCACATTTCACTCAGGTCGCTCACACACACACAAAGAGAGAGACACCCATTCACAACGATTTTCATGTCAATGTCCTAGCGCAAAAGTTAACAACTCATTTTCTTCCTTGTTTTTGTCTCCCCTCTCCTTTCATATTCATCCTCTTCCCTGGACTCCTACAAGCCATGTGGCATCAAACAATTTTTTTTGGGGCTGTTGTACTCTCTAAGTGTTTTTATCAGCGCAATTTTTTTTCTGTTTGTTCAGCAACAGAAACAACGTCAGCTGTAGTTGTAAATCGTTGCTGCACAAGCAGGCGGGCAGACAATCAGCCAACCAGCCGGCAAAACTTGATGTCTCCAATGTAATTTTTCGTTGTTCGTTCGTTTGTTTTTTTTTCGATGGGAAATATGCCTCAAAGCGACTACAACATAATCATCCAAAATCATCAACTTTTTTTTTGCCATGATGTGTTTTTTTCGGCTGGTGCTGTCCTAGACAGACTTGTTCCAACACTTCATCTGCTAAAAATGTTATATCTTGTAGTCGTACATATCATAACGCCATGCCTTGTTTTACCTCAAAATAGTGGCGGGTTATAAATGTCCCCGAGTTTGGTAAGGAGTATGAAAAATATGAAATACATCATCTGTTGTCTACTGCTCAGATCACTAGCAGGGTTGATAGTTGGCAACATTGTCATATAATTCTTTCCCTATTTCTTTTTTTGGTGACACATCCATTTGAACCAAAAAAAGTGTTTAATTTTTTGTTTCTTTTTCCTCTTATTTTGTAGGTGTTTGTATGTGAGTGTCGAGGATTTTTTTTGTTATCTAAACATAGTTTAACTGTCTGTTTGCATTCTAGACAAATGTTTTAGTCTATCCGGCTTTTGCTCTTTCGTTCCCAATTTCCATTTTTTTTTTGGCTTTTCATTTTATCTGATTTTTTTTTTGTTTTGCAATGAACATAGATTTTAACGCCTGAATGGAACAGCTAACAAAATAGCAGAATAGGAAACAAAACAGTACAGAGATAAACAAAAATGTGATATTTTTAATCTGTCGCTTGATGTTTGCCAAGTTATTAATTTTTTCGGCCTCACTCTTTTCCATTGTCCGCCGCTTGATACTGACAACATTTTTCCAAATGGAGTTTTATGGAAATACAGTAAATTAAGATTGGTAATTTAAATAATTTTGTTTAAAGATTCAGGAATACTATTTCAGCGTTTACCAAAATATGGTACATACTTTTAGGGGAGTAAACATTTTAAATGAAATATAAGTATGATAAATTTTTTTTGCAATTTGAATGTTATGGAAATACAATGAATTAAATTTGACAATTTAAATATGCTTATTAAATATTCATAGTCACTTTTAAATCATTTGACAAAATATGGTGCATACTTTTAGGGGGGAAATAATTAACATACGTTTAGACTTTCAAAAATTAATTAACTTCTTTAATTTATAATGATATCAATTATTTAAAAAACCAGTTAAGGGGATTTAATTCGAATCTACACTAATTCTAGAATGTCCCAACAAAATTTTAAGTGAAAATCTAAAGAACTCTTGAAGATATAGCCGATTTATTGTGTCAGCATCAAGTGACGGCTAAAGGGCTTCTCAAACTTTAAACGCGTTTTTCTCTTTTGCGAATGGCGGGCACGATAACTCAATAACTAATAACCCAATCGATTCCAAATTTTTACATGTTTCTCTGGGAGTGTATACCTCTCGTATGAACTAGGCTAAAGCCAATCGGTGAAGATCTTCCTTCTTTTTTAACATGGTTTTTATTTTCCAAAAATATTTTTTCAAAGGTCCGCCATTTTGTTAATTTTAGAGCGAAGTCAATTATACTAGTTCATACGAGAGCCAGACATGTACTCTTTCTAACACCGTTGGAATTTTCGGATTCCGATGTTCCAGTGAGGAGTTATCATGCCCGCCATGCCCCCATTATAAATACTTCTGAATTTATTGCATATGTTGGGGGGTTTAAAATTGTGTTATTTTTCTTATATTACATTTTATCTTAAATTTTCCATTAAATTATTTAGTTGATAGTTCTTCCCATTTTTCTGCTATTAAAGTACCATTTTTGCATACTATTGGGAGTTGTATATAGTATTCGGATTAAAAAAGTATTGCATACTTTTAGGTTATACCTATGTTAAATTATGTATGAATGTTAAAGTTCCATAATATGATTCCAAATAATGCATGCTTTTAGATTTTTATATTTTTTTATATTTTTATATTTTCGAAAGAAAAGAAAATGGTGCATATTTCTAGGTCTTTTATAAAGATATTAGAAATAAACTTATGGGGATAATTAATTTATTTATATATAATGTATTTTTTCATTGCATATTTTTGTGTATTTTTGAAAATAATGTTATATTTTTTCACAGATAATATTTTTAAGTTAAAAAGTTTTTTTTTTTTTTTTTTTTTTGTCCCACTGTCCCTTCTAATTACTTTTCCACTAGCCATTGTTACTTTCCAACATGCCATGCAAGCATAAACCCATATTTTTTAAAACTATTTTTGGCACAACAGCAACTTCCATAACCGACTCCTTGACTCCTTTTGCACTTGTTTCTACAATATTTGTCCTCAGCATTCAGTTGTAGTTCCAAAGAACCAAAAAACAATGCATTCCCAAAATGTAGGGAGTAAACTATTTGTTACCTTTTTTGTCATTTTTATCACTTCTTTGTTCGCTTTTTTTCAACTTAACCGCAAATTTTATCTTTTAACAAACAGGTATGCAGACAAATAAAATATTTTCTAAACAAACAGACAAACAAAAAAAAATATGAAACCAAACTGCTAGCAGATAAAACTGTTATACAATTTCCTCTAAATAATGCAACGAATTTATTTTTTTGTTTGTTAAATTTCCGGGAATAAACTGAAATAGTTTAGTTTTGAAAACTTATTTTTAACAGGCGGATATATACGGTTTACGTTTAAAATTCAATTTATTTTAATCTGTCTACACCGTCAGCATACACACATACATATGCATTCATTTATACATACATATTTATTGGTTTTGTTGTAAGTTTTACCGTTTTGACAATATTTTTAACTAATGGCATTTTTCCTACTCTCTTTATATATATACATCAAACGAACGAACGTACGAATGAACGTTTTGTACACGTTTTGATTTTGCAATTTTATAAAACGCACGCACACACACACACCAACACAAACGTACAACAGAGCCTTAACATGTGACTGCACAAATGGTGCTGGCCTGAATGCTTCAACATCCGGCTTTAATTCAAATAACCCTGGTGGCAGCTCCTATTCAACGACCAGCAATCCCACAAATCGTAACAATGGTGGCGCTGGCGGTGGCACCACACCCACTACACCAGCCGGCAGCGGAAACGGAAATGGCGGTTTCAATGGCAATTCAGCGTCTGGTGCGGCTACTGGCAGCGGCAGCAATGGCGGTTGCATTTGTTCGCCTACTTCAGGATTAGCTGGCATTGTGGCTGGTAATCTTATGTCAACTGGTCCCACAACGACTACCACTGTAATGTTGGGTGCTAAAACAACAACATCAGCCGGTGGCCTGGGCGCAATATTAGGTTCACAGGGCACCCTTAGCGATGATGGTACACTGAGTAATGCCGAAACTCTATTGTCATCAAATGCACGTTTCCAGGCGATATCAGCAATAGCGGTTGCCCAGGATGGTGTAATTAATGTGGCCGATCAAGGTAAGTTGTTTTGTATAGCTATGTATGTAGTCGGAGTAGTATTTAGCTAGTTAGTTAGTTAGTTTGTAATCGTATATATGTGTTTCTGGGAGAATTTCGTTACGCAAAAAATCGAGTTAATTAAGAAGGACTTTGAAAGTAATCAGAAAAAAGATGTGATTAAATCCTTATGATTTTTAATTGAATTAAATTAGAATGGAGCAAAATTTTCGGGAATAAAAATTTTGAGTTACATTTATTTGTGGGGAACTGTGAATATTTTGAAAACAAATTTAAAATTGAAAGGTTTCCGATTGAGGGGTTTTTCAAGGAAGTTAAATTTCACTTGACGAGATTTCAAACAGAGCTATTTAAGATAGAAGTTTGAAATTGTTCACATACATTGCTACTGCACCCAGCATGTTTGGTATTGAAAATTAACAAAAGATTGGGCCACTTTTTAGATAAGGTCATAAAAAGGTATTTGTTTAAGGTACCTTTATAATTACTATTTCAGATTTTCATTGGGTAGAAAGTCTTCCTACCAAAAACTAGCAATGTTGGCTATTATACCCTATACAACTATGTTGTCAGGGTATTATAGCCGTGAAATATTTAGCGGGTCAAATGGACCCTTACTTTTGTGTGAAAAATTACAAAATTTGTATTCTATAGCGTATATATTTACCTATAAAGGACATAGAGCCGAGAAGTAGACAGTATATCCACGAGGAGTGGTTGACCTTTAAATTGGTACCAATTATATTATCGTATGTACTCGGATGTGGGAGTTACAGTTAAATATTTACAGGCGCTTATGTATTCATACATTATTTAGTAACCCAATACCACACTGGACTGCGGAAATATAACGCCGTTCCCTTTGAAATTTTCCATGAGGAACCAAGTATGGTCAAGGACAACGTCTATAATTTTAGGGGATGATCAGATAATGATACTGGGATGAAGTGGACCGAAAACTTATTTTTTGTGTATTTTTGAGTCGATAAGCCAAGGGAATCTGGACAAGTACTTAGAAGAGCTGTACCGAATATTAGTAATACTTGTAGACTTCTAGTTGGTCAAGAGGCTGCAAGTATCGCGAAATATTGCCCAAGCTCAGAATATAGAACCACACAAAGTTCGATTTTCGTTGAAGTTGAGTACCGCTCACTGTTTTTTTTTTTTTTTTTTTTTTTGGATCGACCCCATATAGAGTTAGTTATCTTAGCCTTTCATTGTGTGTTAAATCTTGCTATCAAAAATGTCCTACCCATATAAAAATTCCAATCGATTTTTGTGATTTTATATGCCCACCTCATGTTGTAGGATATAACAAGTTCCGCCGTTCGATCTTAACAATGTTTTTAAATGTTGACATTACAAAAAGCCCATACAGCAGAATTTAGTTCCATTCCCAAATCGGTCCTTATTTTTTCAATATTAAATATGAATCCACCAACTCCCTAAAGGTATATGAAAAAGTCTATTATGGTGTCATATTTTTCAGTTTTTTATTTGGCATAAAAAATATCCATTGAAAACCCCCTAAACCTATATTCTGTACAAAAGAAAAACTAAAGACTAAAACTATACTATGATTATTACATTTGATTTTGACAATTATTGTTCGGCAATTGCAATCTGAGTAAAGCGAATAGAAATATCATACTAAAGCAAAACTGACCTAAGGCAAGCAATTTCCTATGAGATTACTTTTCACACTTTTATTTGTCTAAGAATAACAGCTCACAAGAAGGGTATTAAAAGGAGGAAAGGCAAATTTTTTTTCTTATAATTTACATATAACATTTGTTTCACTATATAGCTTTGGGATATTAACTAACTCAAATTAAGGAACAATAAAAAAAAGAATTTAAATATCATCGAAAAAATATGCTTAACTTAAAAAACCAAAGAGAATTGTAATATTGGATGAAGAAAAAATTGTGTCCCTTGTGTAGTTGAAGAACAAGTCATTGTGTAGTTGTAGAAAAAGACCTCCACCAACAAAAAAAAAAAAACACAAAGAAATCACAAGAAACCCACAAAAATATATAGCCTTTAGCCTTGTACAAATAAAAATCCAAGCAAGCAATGATTTGGAAAAAAACAATAATATTCTCATATTATTGGAGCATGAAAACGAATATCGAAAACGATTTCACACACGACATACAAATGCTAGGTTTTTTTTTCTCGAGCAAATATTTCTTTTTCATATATAAAAAGAATGAAAAGAGAGAGGCACAAGGGGCAAAAGAAGGGCCCACAAATCGTTTATGACAATTGTAATGATTATTATTGTACCATTATTATACGAAATACACACTTGAGTTACCATTTGTCCTAAGTCAATTGTGTGGAAGAAGTACCGGCTTGAATGTGTGTGTGCGTGTACAAAGAGAAAACAATAAAACAACACAATTATTAATAATAAAACAAAAGGGGAGATACATTAAATAAAAATAATGTAGCTTTTGTGGTTTGCTTGCCATCATTTATTTAAGTATGTCATTTCATGAATTGTTTTCTTGGTTTTCTCTAAATTTAGATTTGTTGTTTTGCAACTGTGTGCGTCCACCTTTACATCCTGTTGCCTTCAAATGTTTTCCGGCCCTAAGTATGGTTGTTAACATTAACAAAACAAATTTTTATACAAAAAAGCAGAAGGGTTTGTTCCTCACCAGTATTCTATTTTTGTTTTCTTTCTTTTCGCACATCTATGACATTTAGAGTAAATGCTAATATATGCATATGTTAGGAGTTTGCCATGCTTTGTCCTGGCATTTCCATGAAATATGCTACTTTTGCTACAGAGAAGACAGAATCATTAGCTTTTTTGCCACTTTTGGCACAAAGTGCCAATTTACTTTTACTGACAAAATGCTAACGGAAGTCAAATACGAACTTCCGACAGACATGCTCACACTCACACACGACCGTCACTCACATGCAGAGGAAAACAAGTTTGTTTTACCTTCCTGCTACTGCCAGAGTTGTATGGGAAAATTCTATTACCTCTTAGTTTTTGGGAGGGTTAGAAACACAAAGCAGGCAAACAAATATCTATCTGTCTGTCGTTGTGGCACTTCCTCAATATGTTGCAAAATGCTGATTATTACAATTTTTGCCTACGAACACAATATCAAAAGACCATAGAGAGTCATTTTGTTAGATTCCTGTTCTTTCTAGTTTTGTTTTTTTGACGCCATTTTCCCAGGGTGTGAAAAAACCCGGGCCATAGAATCACCATAAATTGTTTAACAAATTTGAGTTGTTTTTTTTTTGTTCCCTGTCACGGCAAAAGAAAGGCAATTTGTGTGATTTGTTCGGTGGCAGCCAATAAGTAGACATTAGTTTTATTACATTTTATAGCTCCCTAAAGTATGCTTATAGCACCAGTCCAAAGCAATTACTATACAACAAGGTATTTAAGGACTTAAATGGAATTTAAGGCATTTTCCAGAAATAATAATATTGGAAAAATGTTTTGCAGTATCTTCATATCTTGAAAAATAATTTCAAAACTGTGAAAAAATGCTACATTAAAAAATTTATAGTTTAATCCCCAAAAGTATGTAAGAAATTGTTATGATCAAAACAAAATGAGACTGTAAGAGAATACAAGTTTCTGAAACTAAATTTCAGTTGATAGGTTTGGTTATTCTGTAGGAAGTATATTTCAAAAAAGCTTCATTCGAAAAAGCTAACATGTATTTTAGTTCCCAAAAAGTATGCAACAATTTGGTTTTGACCAACATAAAAAGGAATTTTAAGGGAATAAACTTTTCTGAAACTAAATTTCAGTTGAGAGGTTCGGTTATTCTGTACGAAAAATATATTTCGTTTATGTTGCCTATATTTGGGGTGATGTCAACTCCAAAAAGTGAGTTCAATAATATATTTCAACTTTTGGTATCATCATTGTGAATTGCGATGCCTACTTTTAGGATCACTGCTAAAATTTTGTGTCTAAAAATATGCTTTAATCGATATTTAACATACCTTTAGACATTCCTACTTTTTGTATATTAAAGGATACTATAATTTGAAATTACGAATTTTTATTGAATAAAAAAAATAAAATAAAAATATTTGAATACTTTATTTTTAAAAATAAAAAAAATATTGCCTAGTTTTTGGATATATATTAAAAAAAAACAAATTATTTTCCAAAAAAAATTTGAATGATAAATAATGAAGTGGCTTGAAAAAATCAGTCGTGTACACATATTTTGGATTGAATTTATAGATTTAATATTAAAATAAATTAATAAATATATACATAGATAGATAAATAATCAAAGGCTACTTTGAGAATTAGAATTCCTATTTTTGGCTCATTTCTAATAAAATTTTCTCTTAGTATTAAAATAAAACACATTTTGCATTGGAAATTAAAAAAAAATATGTTATATATATATTAAACAAATTTAAACTTGCTTTTTTTTTTAAATGAAAATATAATTATTGCCTAGTTTTGGGATATTATATTTTAATTGATTTCCCTTTTTTCAAACACAGTCCAATTATTATTTGTCATGACTACTGAAGCATTTTTAATGCGTTGTAAAGAAATCTGATGTTTAGAAATATTTAGGCTTGATATTAATTGCGGATGTAATAGTTAAATCAAATAGTCACTAATTGATGCCTACTTTAAGGTTCACTTTTCTGAATGAGTGGTGCCTATCTTTAGGATCCCTTCTATGAAATGGTTTTCCTATAATTCATATATAAATATGTGTGTTATAAAAAATCAGTTTTTTATGGAAATGTGTTTTACAGAAATTTCATTTTAAAATACCACCACTAACAATGCCTACGTTGGGCCGAATATAATTATTACTTTTAATGCCTACTTTTAGGAAAATATACTTTGTTTCTCCCACCATATAAATTCCTCAATAATTTATTGAATTATTAAATGAAACACCTTAAAACTAATTATCTTCTTTACTGCTCGTTACTTTGGTGACGTTCGGTAAGGATACCAGAACTCCGAATACTATAACGACAGCAGCCGTAATAAATATCTTGATAAATTACCTAACAATTTGTTATTGTTTGCATTGTGTTGTGCAGCTTAGCAACTCGCCATTTACAGGTTTCATTCTACCTTTGTTGTTGTTTTTCTTGTAATTCAAGACTAAATTTTACGGCATTGATTTTCCTGAAAAAAAAACACGACCGACCGACCAGGGCAAACTATAGCATCCATATATATAAAAATGGAAGGTATAAATTTGTGCTTGTTATCCCAGCTTTTTTTTTCTAATTAGATAAGCAACTCAATGTAATTAATAAATGTCTGGCTATGAGGTTTTTTCCTACCGTTGTTGTCTACATTTTATCCGCTCTAGACCTTGTGGAATGATTTCGCAGTGGCCATAAAGCAAAGTATAGGTAGAGAATATGAACTGTTGTACCTTGAACTACCATGGAGAGCAAATAAATGATGAGCTTCTTCTCATTCTCATTCATTTGGGAATATGGTATAACAAAAACGAGCTAGTTGAAGAAACTGCACAAAAATCAATAACAAGTAATTAATCAAGTTACTTAACAGCACATGTTTAAGTTTTATGCCAACCTATGGAGATATGGCAAAAAACGCAGCATTGAAACAACACCTAGAATTATGCTTTAGAAGAAAAGGTAACACAAAACCCGCTTACCATGCAATGTCTATGGGAATAAAATGAAATAAAAACGGAATAGTGGACAGTGGATTTTTCAAATCAATCTTATTACTTGCAAAGTTGCTGGCAGAGTTATTAATCAAGTTGGCGTTTTTTTTTTCTTCATCCCTTGATATTTGCAATTTGTTATTTTCAACAGCTTGAAATAAAGAGCTGAATGCTATTAGTTTTTAGTAGATGTCTGCTATATTGGTATAATTAAGTAATGGAAATTAACTTAGGCGCTTAACATTATTTTTGTGTGGAAATGAAGCATAGTTTTAGGGATTTTTTTTATAACTTATTTAAGCCAACACATTATAAAGTAAATTTTACGGCTTCCAGGGTATATTTTTTGTACTTAAATAATTGAATTAAAATCTAGTGGAAAATTTGTATTTGAAACATTGAATTATTGTTTAGAACATACCTCAAGGCTTTTAAAAGATATGGATTAAAAATGTAGCCTATGGTTATGCTAGCAACAAACAATATGAAGTACTTTAATTAGTTTTGAACATTTTTGGTTTCAACACAAATTCAACAAATTAAGTGATGTTTAGAACATACTTTCAGGCTTTTAAAATATATGGATTCAAAATATAGCCTACATTAGGCTTGCCAGACAAAAAATTATATAATTTTAGTAGTTTTAAAAATATTTATCTTCAACAAAAAAATTATGTATATTTTAAATTAAATTTTTTCTAACATAAACTTAATTATAATAAAACCTATTCTAATTGTGACGATATGATCATTATAAAGAATAGTTTAAGGCCAAGGCATATTTTTATAGATTCATTTTTATACCTTTCACCACACTGTGGTACAGGGTATTACCTTTGTGCATATGTTTGTAACAGGCAAAAATAATCGGATAGGCCCATGGTTCCTTTTGAGAATATACATAGAATCACTTTTTAAGTCGATGAATGCATGTCCGTCCGTCCGTCTGTCCATGTTAAATTGTAAACAAAGTACAGGTCGCATTTATGATCCGAATTGGATGAAATTTGGCACAGCTCATTTATTTGTCCCAAGGACGAACCCTGTTGAAATTGGGAAAAATCGGTTCAGACTTAGATATAGCTCCCATATATATTTTCGTCCGATTTAAGGTAAATGGGTCACAAAAGTCCCTCTATATCGTTCGATTTGCACGAAATTTGGCACAGCGTTATTAATTAAGTCTAGAAAGATGTGTGCAAAGTTTTGTGAAAATCGGTTCAGATTTAGATATAGCTCCCATATTTATTTTCGCCCGATTTAAGGTAAAAGGTGCACCAAAGTCTCTATATATCTTTTGATTTGCACGAAATTTGACATAGGGTACTGAATTAGGCCTAGAATGATGTGTGTTAAGTTTCTTGAAAATCGGTCCAGATTTAGATATAGCTCCCATATATATTTTCGTCCGATTTAAGGTAAATGGTTTACCAAAATCCCTATATATCTTTCGATTTGCACGAATGTTGGCATAGCGTACTGAATTATGTCTAGAATGATGTGTGCAAAGTTTCGTGAAAATCGGTTCAGATTTAGATATAGCTCCTATATATATATATCTTCGTCTGATTTAAGGTAATTGGTGCACCAAAGTCCCTAGATATCTTTCGATTTGCACGAAATTTGGCATTAAGTCTAGAATGATGTGTGCAAAGTTTCGTGAAAATCGGTTCAGATTTAGATATACCTCCCATATATATGTTTTCATCCGATTTAAGGTAATTGGTGCACCAAAGACCCTAATATCTTTCGATTTGCCCGAATGTTGGCATAGAGTACTGAATTAGGTCTAGAATGATGTTGCTAAGCTTCGTGAAAAGATCCATAGCTAGGCCGATTGACACAACGTACTGAAGTAATATAAATTAGTCTCTAGGTAGTTTCCATGAAATCGGTTCAGATATAGATAAATAACAAAAACGCTACGTCTGTTAGGATATATATATGTACAATATACCCACAGTGGGGAAGGGTATCATATAGTCGGCCCAGTCCAACTTTACTACTTTCCTTACTGGTCAAAGTATAATTTGGTATCAAACCTCTTATTTAAATACATTGTTTGCAAGGAATTGTTTGGAGCTTACTTTCATGAATTGGTTTGGTTTAAAAATATAGTCTATTTTTAGGCTTATCATAGTAAAGTTGTTTAATTCCAACACAAATACTAAATTATTTATTTGTTGCAGTTCGAAACTACAAAAAAACTTAAGTCCATATTATGGCTTGTTAAATATTAATTTATTATTGCATAATTTTAGGTGTTCTTTTGTAATTTGGTTCGGGTTACTTTAACAAACACGATACCGCACCCAAATACACGATTTAAATTATTGCAAAGCATACCACTTGCAACCAAGCAATCCATTTCGCATGGCCTTTTGTTTTTTCCCCACATTTCCAATCGTTTTGCAATTTTTATCAGCAACAGCGTAAAAAATAATTTATATTCGAGTGAAAAACAATTATTTTCGCCATGTTGAGGCATTTTGTGTTGTCGTCGTCGTTGTTGTTGTTGTTTGGGCTATCTGCCACATGCAAAAAAAAACAAGAAACAAAATCTAGACCAACCACAATTTTCCACTTGTTTGCTATTAGTTGCAATTTTTTGTGTTTATTATAATTTTTGTTATTTTACTTTCTTGCGAATTTTGCATTGTTGTTGTTGTCTTTTTTTGTTCGTCCTTTCTTTTGAATTGCCACTAAAACTATTGTATGTTCGCTACAGTGCAGGGCCTTGCTGTGCGCTGTACTTGCGGTTATTATTGTTGTATATCATAGTTTTAGTTGTTGCTGGTATTTTTTGTTTTCTTGTTACCATAATTTATGTTGACTGTTTGCTACTATTATCTTTCCCATTTTTTTGTTTTTGTTATTGTTGCATTATTGTTAGTTGTATTTATTTTTCAGTGTTTGGTTGTTTCTTTTTTTCCTTCTTTGGTATTTTCATTATATTTCAGCTTTTCTTTTCCAAACTACCCACCCTCTACGCCATGAAAATGAAGTGGGTTACTGGATGGTATATTATCCTACCCATGTTAGTGTGTGTGTGTGTGGTGTGCTCCTGGTGGGGGTCTACAAAATGATTATTGTGCTCTTTTCGCCGCCAATTGTTCTCTATGCTATTCATTGTCGTCCTTTTTGGCTCCTTGTTGCTATTGTTGCTATAGTGCAGTGCACAAAACAAGTTTTGTTGCTATTGCAGGGCCGCCTGTTATTTTCTTTTTTGTAGAATCATCGTCAGCGCTGTTTAGTGTTTAGGGATATTTTTTTTGTGTGTTCTTGTTACATTCTTAACGGGTGGTAGTGTTAGTTGCTTTGCCATTGTTGTTCTATTTTTTTTTCAATTTTTTTGTCATATTTTAGGATCCAGACCCCCGATGTGGTGTTGTTTGGTATTATCCGTATTCATTGGGAAATGTAGTTTTGTTTCATTTTTTTGATATCTGGATTTTCTTTAAAGCAAGAAGAAGAAGAAAAAACCTCCGTACATTGACTCTTAATGTTACTTGCCTTTGGTAGATTTTGTTTTGTCTGTTTCTGTGCGATGTTTTTTTTTTATTTCTTAATGGCGGATTTCCGCATTTGTAATTGTGATCTAAATTTATAAGAGATTGTAATAAAACAAGGAAGAAGAAGTAGGGGACAATGGATAGCTAGTTATATTTATGAATTATTTGCAGAAACAATAAAAAGAGGAGAAAAATATACAAAGATATTATATTTAAGTTTTAAAATATCTTGAGAAATTGTAGCATACTTTTAGGATGGAAATAGTTTAGCGAGAAAATCAAGCCTATTTTAAAGGGGGAAATAAATTAAATAACTTGTTTGCAAATTTCCAGGCTTGCCATTATAAAGTTGCATACTCTTCAAATTAAGTTCATGTAAGGAAGTTCATGAAAGAGCATACTTTTAGGGTGTAGACTATTAACCCTATGGTCAATAACCATAAATGTATACGTAGATCAATAACCGTGGTACATTTGTACCCATTATTTTAATGTATATATAATTTTGAGTTCCTACATCTAGATCAGATCCGTATAGACTAATTTATGTGTGCAAAAAAACCTCACGATAGTCCAATATTTTTAATGAGTTACAGAGCTAATTAGGGCACCGAAGAGTACCATATATTTTTGATCTACGTAGGTAATAACTTTAAAAAATTTTAAAAATTATATATATGGAAAATATTTATAATATTTTTCTTCGATTATGTGTGAAAATGCCTTAAGAATGATTCCTCAAAATTTGATCCAAATATCTCCACTATTAAAAGTTTTACAGCATTTTTATTCGAAAAAAGGTACAAATGTACACGGTTATTGACCGTAGGGTTAACTAAGGAAATAAAGAATTTTCTTTGCAAAATTTTAAGAAAGGAAGGTTTTTATTTAGGTCCAGTAAATTTCTAATTTCTAAAAAGGCATAAAAACAAAACTCAAAAAATTCCGCTTAAGCCCGGCTGGGATTTGAACGCTGGTTCCCATGGCATCTGTTGATGTCCGGCGCCTTAGCGTTCAAAGCCACCTCCTTATCTACCTAAGCTTGCACAATATGCAGTTGCAGTTTGTATGGAAAAAAGTCCGTCACTACAACAAAAATCTGCTCTTAAAAGGAATGTTCTGGTGTGATGCCAAATGTCCGAACCTTGACACGGTTGAATTTAATTCGTAGATGCAATTTCGCAAACAACAGTCGACATAAATACAACTTATCAAGTAAAGACATTGGAAAAATCACCAAAAGACAAAACTAAGCAAATCCTAACGCTAAACAAAAAAGAACCGATAAGCCGACTGACGGGTGTTCTGACGGGACACCTCGGCCTGAAGCCACATCTACTCAAGATTGGATGCGAAGGAAGTAACGAGTGCAGAGCGTGTGGGGAAGACAGTGAAACGCTAGAGCATTTCCTATGCCATTGCCCATCATTTACATGCCTTCGGAGACAATTCTTGGGAAATGACACTCTTCGCGGAGTAAGCGATCTGAGGGGGTGTGAATGGAAAAGACTGAAGGAGTTCGCAAAAAATACGAAATTCCTTGATTCATAGGGAATCAAACCCTAATGTTTTTCTTTATATTATAAACTTTCACTAATTCTTGATTTGTACTTTCTCCGCACATCTAGAGAGCACAACAGGCCTCATATGGCTTAAGTGTATGTCCTTCTCATGTTGGACATGTGGTGGTATCATCCACCCCTCTTTTCAACCTAACCTAACCTAACCTAAGTAAAGACATTTTTAAGTCGCTTTGCCCAATATGCCTGATGAGCCGCTTAACCGACGGCGAAACGCGTCGCATAGTGGTGGGAATGTAGTATCTCTCTGGTTTTCCTTTTCAACTCCGATGCAACTCCGATCATGTAGCTCATCTCGAAAGAGAAATTAATAAAAAAAACAAAATAAATTTCGCTTAATGTAAAAACATATTCATTTCATCATTCTTGAGAAGTTAGAGAATACTTTTAGGGTGCAGGCTATTAATTAAAAAAATAAAATATTTTTTTTTTTTTGAAAAATTTTAGGAAACGATTTTTAAAAATAAAGAAAACTTGCGCATAATATTTAAGGACTTTGCTTAGGTCCAGAAAACTTTAAACCAAAAACCAAAAATTTCGCTTAATGTAAAAGCCATATTCCTTTGTTCTTCCTTTTTATCATTAAATTTTTTAATTAAGTCTTTTTGTTCCACTTCAAAACGACCACCTATTTTTTCCATCTAAGTTTCACAATTTTCTTTTTCCATTTTGCAAAATTTTCAATTATCCTCATCCTTATTTTATCATACATAATAGTTGAGTTTAATTACATTAAATATCCCGTTAAGTGACCTTAACATTATCAACACAATCTTCTACTATTATGTGAGTGGGTTTCCATACTTTAAACTCTATAATAATGCTTATAGTTGTCCTTTGACGTGGCGACCTCATCATCGTTTTCCTCCGTACAACAATAACAATCGCATTATGACCACTAACTAAAACTGTATTATACAATTTTCTTTTTGTTGTTGTTGTTCCTGTTGGTGTTATTTTATTACACACATATATGCGAAAGCAAAGGGAGAAAATCTACTGCTAGTTATTGTTTTTGTTATGTTAAGGATTTGGCCGGAATAAATATACAGAGAGTCAAATATGCTGAAAGCGTTCGAATGTTGATGGTGGTCGTTGCGACATGTCGATGGGTGGGGATTAGGAGAACAGCTAAAGCTATCGAAACTAAATGAAGTGAAAAGCGATTATTACCCCTAAAGAAACGCCATGCTCATGCTACACATCATTAATTCGTTAAAATTGATGATGATGATGAAGACGATGATCAGTTGTAGCAGCTAAAGATGTTGAGAATGTGCCCAGGATGTTGACGATGATGGCGATGACACGAAGACGTAGAAATCGTTTTAATGATAACGGGGGTTTTGTTTGTTTCATTGTTATTCAAAGCCGAATAGGAAACAGCTATTGCTTATAAATTGTGTATATTTTGAGATGGTCTAGAAAGAAGGAGAGGGAGAGAGAGAGAGAGGGGTGTAAGATAATGTCATGAAACCTAGTAGACGTGATATCTAGAGTATAATGTGGTTTGTAAATTATATTTAATCTAGATAAATATTGTTGGGTGTTATAATGAAGACAAGTTTTCATGTTTTTCTCCGCGTGGAGATTTTTTGGGGATTAGCTAAATGTTTATGGGTTCGATATAATATCTAAGGGATTATTGTTGAGAAATTATAAAAATTAAAAATTTAATTATGAATTTTATTAATTTAACAAAAAGTTTAGAATTTAAATAAAACACAAATTTGGGGGAATATTAGCTAATATTAGGTATAATTAAAAGAAAATAAACAAATACCTTTTTAATTATTAAAACATAGCAATTAGTAAACCAGTAAGGAAAGTAGTGAAGTCGGACTGGGCCGACTATTTTATACCCTTCACCACATTGGGGATATTCTACATATGTATCCTAACAGACGTCGCCTTTTCTAAGGAACATTGGCATGAAATTGAACGAACTTAAATATGAGATTTTTTAAATTATGCGAAGTAAACCGACTAACATCAATTCCAACACATGCCATTCTGATCGGACGAAACTATTATTGAGAGCTATATCTAAATCTGACCCGATTTTCTTGAAACTTGGCACAAATCATTCAGGACCTAATTCAGTACTCTATGCCAAATTTCTGCAAATCCAAAGATATATAGGGACTTTGGTGCACCGTTTACCTAAAATCGGACGAAAATATATATGGAAGCTATATCTAAATCTGAACCGATTTTCACAAAATTTAACACACATCGTTATAGGCTTAATTCAGTACGCCGTGCCAAATTTCGTGCAAATCGAATGATATATCGGGACTTTGGTGCACTATTTACCTAAAATCGGACGAAAATATATTTGGGAGCTATATCTAAATCTGAACCGATTTTCACGAAATTATACACACATCTTTCTAGAGTTAATTCAGTACGCTGTGTCAAAATTTCGTGCATATCGAAAGATATTTACAGACTTTGGTGCACCATTTACATTAAATCGGACGAAAATATATTTGGAGCTATATTTAAATCTGAACCGATTTTCACGAAATTTAACACACATCGTTCTAGGCTTATTTCAGTACGCTGTGCCAAATTTCGTGCAAATCGAAAGATATATAGTGATTTGGTGCACTATTTACCTAAAATCGGACGAAAATATATATGGGACCTATATCTAAATCAGAACCGATTTTTACGAAATTTTACACATATCTTTCTAGGCTTAATTTAGTACGCTATGCCGAATTTCGTGCAAATCGAGGATATATTGGGACTTCGGTGCACTATGGGAGCTATATCTAAATCTGAACCGATGTTCACGAAATTTAACACACATCGTTCTAGGCTTATTTCAGTACGCTGTGCCAAATTTCGTGCAAATCGAAAGATATATTTGGGACTTTATATATATATATGGGAGATATATCTAAATCTGAACCGATTTCCCAATTTCAATAGGGTTCGTCCTTGGGCCAAATAAGTGAACTGTGCCAAATTTTATTCAAATAGGATCACAAATGCAACCTGTACTTTGTTAAAAAAAAATACATGGACGGACGGACAGACGGACATGCATAAATCGACTTAAAAAGTGATTCTATGCATATTATCAAAAGGAACCATGTGTCTATCTCGTTTTCTTTTGCCTGTTACAAAAATATGCACAAAGACATAATACCCTGTACCACAGTGTGGTGAAGGGTATAAACATGACTATTCGCCAAGAGGCATCATTCTATTAATTATTATATTTTTAATAAATTATATATATAGGCGGATGTTAAACCTTTTTTATTTCATAGTGTATACTTTTAGGCGATACTATAAATTTATACTTAAATATTTAATATTCTAAAGAAAAAAATAATAAATATAATAAATACAATTTTTATTATATTTATTATAATAAATAATGTCTAAAATATATATACAAATATCTAAAAATATATACAAATTTATTTTTCTGAAAGCATACTTTTAGGGAAACTCCATATTAAACATAATAATAATATTTTAGCATCAAAATAATCCTTTAACATAAGTATACTTTTACGCCATTAGCACTTTAGTTAATCCCGTTCTGCAATAGCTGTAAGGCTAACATAAACTTATTACAAATCCTGGCTATGCACAAAAAAAGAAAACAAAAACAAAAACTTTTTCCGAGTTTTATAGTTTTTTTCTGCAACTACTTGCAAATAGCAACCACCAGTTTACGTCTTAAAATCCTAAATACGACTCTTTAATGAGTCAACCACAAATATTCTCTACCAAGAAGGATGGAAGGGAATAGTTGCCTCCTTTCCATCCACGACTATTGTTTAAGCAGTTTAGCAGAAATCTTTTGCTTTTTGAATATTGTATTCGCAAAAAAAAAAACGAAAAGATAAGTAGCTACTTAAAGGAACCTAAGGCTGAAATGCTGGCATAAAGCAAACCGGCCATTGCAGTTTTTAGCGACCAACTAACCACGTAATCTGTTCAGGAAGTGTAGGGATTGTCATCACCCCTTATATCTTTATGGCTTTCTTGCAAGCCCAGCCGGCCGGTGATGGGCAGCTCGTCATAGACAAAATCTTTGGAGGGAAGATTTAAACTTTAAGCCTACTTAAAATAAAAGACTGTAATGCATAAACGAATAGAGGCGACTTGGTTGGAAAAGCGTCCTTAAGTTTGTGTGTTAGTAGTTCTTAAGGAAAATCCTGCTGCTGCAGATACCACTGCAGCAAGCAACGATTAGGAAACCAAACTACTATTAAAAGCAGTGTTTTATTTTTTCGGTTGGTTATTTTTCTGCAAAATAAAAAAATGTATTTGGGTTCCTTAATAAAAGTAGAGGGATGGGGAAAAATAAAATCTCAAAAGGAAATCTGCTGAGTAGGAAAATTGTTTGGTAAAGACTGCAAAGGAAATGAATGGAATTAGATTTTTTTGTGATAGTCGACAAATGGGAAGCCTTAAAGCGACAACTATTTGAAATTGTTTATGAAATGAAAAAGAGAATTCTAAAAGCAGATATTATGAAAAGGGTTATATCATTTTAATTATCTTTTGTCTATCAAAAAAAATTATAAAATTTCCTCCTCATAAATTTATATTCCTACACTTTGATCTACATCAAATAAAAACTTAGAAAAAAGCAAAATAAACATAAAATACTTTAATTTGAATATGTTGCATACTTTTAGGAATTTTATTTTGTTTTAATGTATATAACATACGATATATATATTGCATACATTTAGGATACAATTTTAATTTTCTTTCAATATTACAAAATGAAATGTGTTTTTTAAATTTCATAATTTGGTTTTAACATACTTTTAGGAAAATCATTAAATAACTAAAATTAAATTAAACACATATCTGCCGCATACTTTTAGGCGTTTTAATTTTCACTTTTTTAGCCATTTTCTAATCTTCCCTCTCCATTCTTCTTCAACACATTTCATTTCAGGTTCCTTGCATGTCCTGGCCCTGGAACACTATCTACCCTCGCACGATGAAAACGGCGAATTCCACATACCCTATCCACCATCCAGCGAAGTATATGTCTTCAATCGTTATGGTCAACATGTTGCGACAAAGGATTTAACCTCCGGCAAGACCCGTTACAGTTTCTTGTATTCGAAGAATACCTCCTTCGGCCGTTTATCTACCGTTACTGATGCATCGGGCAATAAAATTCAATTCTTGCGCGACTACAGTAATGTTGTGAGCTCTATTGAAAATACCCAGGACCACAAGTCCGATATACAAATCAATGGCATCGGTATAATGACAAAACTAACGGAAAAGGGTAGGCAGGAGATAGAACTGGATTATGATAGTAATACGGGACTGCTGAATTCACGTTCGTCGGGCGGCGAAACGTACATCTATCAATATGATGAATTTGGACGTGTTACGGGTATGATTTTACCAAGTGGTGAAATTGTTCGCATCACTTCGCAATTGGCGGATAATAAAGGTTTGACTGTGTATGTGCATGCCTCGGTGGAATCGTTGTTCTCACGCGAGAAAGGTGACACCAATGAGTTGCTGGTCTTGGGCGGTGTTCGTTCCACGTTCATGAAGAAGGGCCAAGAGAATGCTGATGCTGAAATTAAACCCAACAACACTTTGGTTATACACAGTTCAAATGGTGTGGTGGTCGAATCTTCGGCTGTGGCTCGTCATCCCCTATTGGAAGCCGCTCTGCCCGTAGAAGCTGAAATGCTGGCAATGTGGTCTCATCAAAGTGTTACCATGGGCGAAGGACTGACAAACAACATGTATTCCGTCTACAATTTGGTTGGTGATGTACGCAATCCTCAACAGACCCTGAATCGTGAAATATGGGTGAATCAATCACGTGTAATTGGTGTGGAATTTGATCAGTTTACAAATCGTGAAACATTTTATGATATGAATCGTACACCCATTCTAATTGTGGGTTATGATCAGTCTGGCTTACCGAAATCCTATTATCCCACAAATGGTTATCCCGTCAATTTGACCTATGATCGCTTTAATCGCATTGATGGTTGGGCATGGGGTCCAGCTGAAATTAAATACTCGTATGATCGACATGGTTTGCTTTCGGAGATTACCTCACAGCAGGATGGTATTATCTCATTTATCTACAATGATTGGAATTTGTTGTCGGAAATTGGTTTGGCATCGCAGCGTAAATTTGTTCTCCAATACGATGAATCTGGAGGTCTACGACATGTGGTATTACCGTCAGGCACAAAACACTCATTTAGCATGCAAACTTCAATTGGTTTTATTAGAAGTACTTACACAGCTCCTGGTAGCACGAAACCATATTTGCAACACTTCAGCCATTCGGGAGCATTATTGCAAACCATATTCCCCGGAGATGGTGCAAGGATCCTCTATCGCTATAATGCGGCTGGTCAGTTGACCGAAATTGTCCACGGAGAAGGCAAGAGTGAATTTATATACAATGATGCCACTGCCATGCCTAGTACGGTATCACACACCGAACGTGAATTGGAATATCGTTGGGACTTCGAATACACCGGAGGTCTACTCACCGAGGAGAGAATTGATTTTGTTGCCAAGACGGGTTTGAGTAATGCCAAATTCACTTATGAATATGACACCGATTTCCGTGTAATCTCCATACAAGGCCGTATTGGTGGACAGAATTTACCAGCACAAAATTTCGCCTATGATCAACGTACCGGCCAACCCAGTATGATTGGACAATTTAAATTGATGCATCCATTGTTGAATCAAACACAAGTCTACGATGGAACAGCCAGTTTTACGCGCACCGTGGATGGTCGTTTTATGGTTCAAAAGGTGGCCTTGTCCATACATCGCTTGGAAGTTTTCCGTATGGAATATTCATTTGGCGTTCATGGCCGTATTACACAAACAAGGACCTATACACGCAACATGGCGGTAAATACCTATACTAATGTGAAAAATTACACCTGGGATTGTGATGGACAATTGGTGGGGGTTGAAGCCCAAGAACCATGGGGTTTCCGTTATGATGATAATGGTAATCTGTTGTCGCTGACCTATCGTGGTAATACCATACCCATGGAATACAACAATCAAGATCGTATTGTGAAGTTTGGCGAAGGACAATACAAGTATGATTCACGTGGTTTGGTGGCCCAAAATGCCCGCGAGGAGCGTTTCTATTATAACACCCAAGGTCTGTTGGTTAGAGCCACGAAGCGAGGACGTTTTGATGTACGCTACTACTACGATCATATGAAACGTTTAACAACACGCAAGGATAATTTTGGAAACGTAACCCAATTCTTCTACAACAATCAGCAACGACCATTTGAAGTTTCACAAATCTATTCACCACGCGATGGCAAATTGATGTCCTTGACCTATGATGATATTGGTCATTTGATTTATGCTCAAGTCTATAGGCATAAATATTATGTGGCCACAGACCAGTCGGGTACACCGATTATGATTTTCAATCAATATGGTGAGGGTATAAGGGAGATAATGCGTTCGCCTTTCGGCCACATAGTCTACGATTCAAATCCTTATCTATATTTGCCCATTGATTTTTGTGGTGGTATACTGGATCAAGTTACCACCTTGGTACATATGGCCGATGGCAGAGTTTATGATCCCCTGATTGGTCAATGGATGACACCGAATTGGGAAAATGTTGCCGAACGTATACCAACACCAACAAAGATGCATTTGTATCGTTTCAACGGCAATGATCCCATTAATGTGGGTCATGATCGCAACTACCCTGCATCGTTTACCGCGTGGATGAAAACGATTGGTTACAACGTGGAGAATTTGGTACCACAACTGAGCCGTAAATTATGGGAACAACCTTCGCTGTGGGGTCGGGCTCCTCACAACCCCATTGCCATGGATTTGAAGAAACCAATGTATAATGTGCCCACCATGGCTGTGGAAAGTGGATTCTTGGCTCATTTGAACATCAGACGTATGTCGAACTTTGAGGAGTTGAATGCACCACCAAGATCTGCCTTGAAATACGATGTAATGACACCGGGACCAAGAAATATTGGTTCAGACACAGAACCACCATTTGGTAAGGGTATTGTGGTATCACGTACTCCTGACGGTCAGGCAATTGTATCCAGTGTTCCTGCCGCAAATGCCATTTACCGAGATGTTTATACTTCGGTATTTAATCGTTCGAAATTGCTACCCTTCACCTTTGTTGTACACAATGCCCAGCAGGATTCTTTCTTCTTTGTGAAAGAAGAACTGTGGCGGGCCAGTGAAGATCGCCAGCAGCTAAAGAGATTGCAGGGACAGGTGAATACCACATTCCATGAAATAACAAGAGAAAATGGTAGTGGTACCAATTACTTGGATGTCAAGATCCATGGTCTGCATGCCATAATTAACTTACGCTACGGCACAACAGTGGAGAAGGAGAAGCAACGTCTGATGCATCATGCCAAATTGACGGCGGTGCGCAAGGCATGGCATCGTGAGAAGGAGGCTTTGCGTAATGGCCTCAACAGTGAAATTGAATGGAATCAACAAGAAATCGATGAGATTCTCAAACAAAATTATGCCAATAACTACGAAGGAGAATACATTCACGACGTGACATTATATCCGGAATTAGCTGAAGATCCTTACAACATCAAGTTTGTAAAGAGAAAAGGTGCCACAGGTGGAGCAGCCGGTGTACCCAATAGTCGGAAACGAAGAAGAAGAAGTATTCGCGAAAATCCCATGGATAAAAATAATCGGCAAACCGAAAAACTACTAAGGCATGACCTACAACAACATGAAGATGAAGAAGAACATTTATTATTAAGTGAGGCAGACAAGGAAAAACCAGAGATTAGTAATGATGATGTTAGGCGGACAACGACTGAAGACGATTGTTCACTACATCATAAATGTTAGCTTAAATTTTAAATTTATATAACAATAAATTAAAATAATTATAAAAAAATAAATAATAATTAAAAAAACACAACCAATTGCATAGGAACCACAAACACACAAACATTTCTGTTATATACTATAAATATAAATAATTATAAAGGAAGAAGAAAAAAAAACAAACCACTCAAGTAAAACATTTTAGTTAAGTTTTCAAAGAGAAATAAAACCACGACAAAAAAGATATAAATTAAGTAAGAATATAATTTCTAGAAAGAAAAAAATTCAAATAAAAAACCAGCCACTTAGCAGCCCATATATGGCAAATATCCTTTTTTTTCATTAATTATCTATTAATTGTTTATAAATATTTTTTATTTCCAAAAAAAAAAAAAAAAAAACTAAAAATTATGAGAAAAAACTCTCTTTAATTTTTGTATGTGTACAGTAGTGAATAAAATAATTAATTATAATGAAAAAACAAAAAACAAAAATTATATATAAATAATAACATAAAAATATACAACTAAGATATTTATTTACCCCCTAAAAATAAAAGAATTTAGTAAATAAGATGAGAATTTATAAAAACAATATATAAAACTTGATATAATGTTTAAGGAAGAAAATGAATATACTATATAAGGAACTAAATTTATTAATTTTATTTTGTATTACTTTTAACAAATTAAGTAAATCCAAAGTAATTTGAGTTTTTAAGTTTATAAAAAAATATATGAAATAATTTATATATATATGAAACACGATTTTTGTAAAATATAATTTTTTGCTATAAATAAAGAACTGATGATGATGAAAAGAATCACAATTTTATAAAATAAGATATTGACAATTTTTTTTTCAAAATTTCTGCTCAAACAAAGTTTCATAATGCCAATGTGATAGACTAGCGATTTGACATCACAAAATGTTGGGCGCCATTTCTTTTTATACTCATTTCACCCTTATAAAGCTATATTAAATTCTATTGAAGAACTCATATTAGGGGTTGATTCATTTGTACATATGTTGAACTAAGTCAACATGATACTACATGATATTTATAAAAACAATATTGAAGCACTCTTCCTTGTACAAAAAAAAAAAAAAAAAAAAAAAAAAAAAATGATTGAGAAAATTTGGTCAAATAAATATGATATCTAGTTCATCAGAATAAATATTATGTGACCGCAAATCAATATGATACTCCGTTAATGATTTTCAATCAATATCCTAAGGGTATACGGAAGATAACGCGTTCACCATTTGTCAATATAGTCTATGATTCTAATCCTTCTCTATGCATTGTCCATAGATTTTTTTGGTGGTATATTGGATCAATTTACTAGCCTTTCAATAATTTTGGGCGTCATTTTTAACGGCAGCTATGAAGACAGGATTTCGATAATATATACAAAATATAAGTCGAAGATACGATTAATACTTTTTTGTGTCACATATTGGGCGCCATTGTTTATTTTATTATCAATATATAAGGGAAAGTAAAAAAAAAATTATGTTTTTAAAACTTAAAATCGAAGAGCAAATTTTGTACCATAATAAATTTTCAAAATAATTAAAACATGATGGTTTTTTAAATAGTACACGTTGGGCGCCATTCATGAAATTCATACTATAATGGAAACAAAGAACAAATTTGTGGAAACTTTTTGCAGTGCTTTAATTGTCTTGTCAGCTTATCTTTCAATTTCAAAATATCAATATTAAATCCAATACGTTTCTAAATTTTGAAGGGCTATCGGAGTCATTTTTCCTTTTGTATAAATAATAAATAATTTCTAAAAAAATAAATAATCGTCGGATTGGGCGCCATTTCCCAAATAATTCCTATATATTTTAAATGAAAAGTATCGTATCTGTTGGATAACTTATAGAGCTTTTCCAGAAATTTTCGATTGTTGAGTTGGAAAAAGGGCGGCAAACAATTTAGATTTTCTGATAGGAATTCCTTTTAATTTCCTGCTATAAACGAAATTCAGATTATTGTAGTTGATTAAATGGCGCCCAACTGATATAGACAGTCTTCTTTTTCAAACAAATTGCTTCATAAGCGATTTAAAGAAATTTCTATTTCTTGATATTTTTATTATTCAAATAAATTTCAAAATAATTTTTTGCATAAATTTTGTAATGCTGAGTTGATTATATGGTGCCCATTTATATTAGAAGAGCTTTAAAGAATTTTTTTTTATTTTGCTATGGTCAATTAATAAATTACCCATTAGGGTGCCTGCCACTATATTAAAGTGAAACTGAATTCGAATTACAGTTGTTTGAAAAATGGCGCCCAATGGCAATAATAATTTATTTTGTTATGTGATTTGTATTCCCTATTCTAGTGGCTCATTAAATTTTCTTGTATGGAAATTATATTGCAGATGTTGAAAAAGTGGCGCCCAATTAATTTATTGACTTATTTCTCACGTGGTAGGGAATTTATTATATCAAAAATTTTCAAAATATCAGTACTGTAAAAAAAAGGTTTCTGGCATAATACATTTAGATTTCATAAGTGCCATAACAATTATGAAAGGCCCCAGGTTCTCTAAAAACTCCGAAAATACTCTTATTATGAAATTAAAATAAACCAGATGTCTCTTTTAATCCTACATATTTCATGGCGGACGATGTGGGCAGACAAGCAGTTTAAAATATTTTAAAGATTTCAAAATCCATTTTTATTTATACACAATTATTATATATTTACATAAAATGTGTTGTATATATTATTTTTTTCATATATTTTCAACTAAAAACTCAGTTATTTTGTATTCAATTTTATTTCACATGGTGTTAAAACCGATTTATAAAAATTTGAAATATTAAAATTATAGGAACAAAAAATTAAAAAAAAATGTAAACGTTTATAATAGCAGAACGTTTCTTTTATTTGTGGTACTCGAGCTTTTTGAGACTGGCGTAGTTTTTAAAAAACACACACAATTTATAATAAAGTTAATGAAACAGGAAACAAACAAAAAAATATATAAAATAAAAAAAACATGCAAAAAATTAGACATAAATAATAAGTAGTTGCTTCAATAAATGTAATTATAAAATATGAAAAAAGGAAGAATAAATTAAGAACAAATAAATTAACATAAAACAATATATAAGCAAACATTTATCCTCAGATTAGATAAATGTCTTTATAGGAAACAGAAAACAGTCATCAGCAACAAAAAATATATATAAACTGAAAAGAAGAAGAAAACAACTCTAAACAAAACTACAAAAAACACAACAACATCTATACGTATAAACATATACATTTATATACAAGAGAAATACACAAAACAAAACACCTGTAAATTTTTATCATTTTTTATATATATACAAAAATAAAAATAAATTAAATAATTATTAAAACAGAAATACATGAATATTTCAACAAGAATAAAGCATTTAAATATTTATGACTTATTCATGAACTGCAAATATTTAGCATGAATAGTAAATAATAAAACAAATATCCTAATCCTCATCCTACAAAAAAAAGAAACAAAAATGTCCTTTGTATCCTTCTCACAAACAAACAAAAAAAAAACAAGATAAGTTAAAAACTTTCTCTTACTCCCCGCCCTCCTTGTAATATATTTCTTGTAATTTTTATCAGTTAGCTTATAAAATCCTAATAAATTTACTCTTTAGATATACACAAAATATTAAATAATAATAAAAATAATATATATATACAATTAACAGAAGAACAAAAAAAAAAAATGTTTAGTCTTTATGTATAGCAAAAAGAAATGAAAGAAACCAAGATGTCTGACAGCAGCTAAAAAAAAAATATATATATATATATACATACTTATATTACATAAATTCCTTCTTTAGTTAGTGTTATGCTTAAATTGTTTATTTTTTCCTATTTGTTTTTAACTTCCATTTAAACTTAACTATTATGTTTAAATATTATTCTTAAATTTTTGTATTGTTTATTATTGATATCATCTCATTGAAGAATACAACATACATACATGAATTTAAGTCCTAATTGTTTTTAATTTATAAGTATAATTGCAAAATAATATTAAAAAAATCAACAACAACAAATAAAATCTAAATAAACATGGCAACAGTATTATAAAAAAAATAAAACAAAATCACATAATTTCTTTTTATTTCAACAAATTCCACTTATTTTCTACGCTTTGGTTTTAGCTTAGTCGGTTTATTTACATACATAAACGGTCCACGTTTAGGCATAGCCCCCATATAAGGGTACCCCCCAATTTTCGGTATTTTAGAGTTCTTGAGCGCGGTTTTCAACCGAATTCGCTGAAATTTGGTACATGGGGTTCTTATTGGGTAGCAAATCTCTCCACTAAAAATTATAAATATGGGTCCATATGGGTCGGATAGCCCCCATATAAGGGTACCCCTAATTTTGCGGTATTTTGGGGGGTATGATCGCACTTTTCGACCGAATTCGCTGAAATTCGGTTCTTTGAGTTCGTATTGACTAGCAAATCTCTATACTAAAAATTACAAAAATAGGCAAATTTTTTCGGGTAGCCCCCATATAAGGATACCCCCCAATTTTCGGTATTTTAGGGTTCTTGAGCGCGGTTTTCAACCGAATTCGCTGAAATTTGGTACATAGGGTTCTTATTGGATACCAAATTTTCCCACAGAAAATTATAAATATTGGTCTACATTTTCTGGTAGCCCCCATATAAAGGTACCTCCCAATATCCAGTTTTTGGGGGGTTTTGCCCGGATTTTTCGGCAGATGGCTGTACTAATAGATTTCTCGTAAAGTATCGATCAAACAATTTCAAATCTATGCTCGTTGGAAGGGTGAAATTTCGCAGTAAAAAATGAATTTGCTGTATTTTGTTTGCTGCAGGGCGTTAAAAATGGGAGTGAAAAAGAGGAAATTCGGCGCATTTTACAGGTTTTCTTTGAAAAAGGCGAAAATGCAAGCCAAGCGGCTAAAATTTTGAATGCTGTTTATATTGGGAATGCTTCCGATACTGTAACAGCCAATTATGTGCAATTTTGGTTTCGTAGATTCCGATCAGGAATTGTTGATGTGAAGGATGCGCCTCGCACTGGTAGGCCTGTCATCGAAAATTTCGATAAAATGGGAGAAATGGTCAAAGTTTGCAGTCAACTTCGACTTCGATGTTAGCAGTCGTAACATCGCCCACGAGCTAAAAATAATAATATATAAAAAAGTAAAATAAAATAGGAAGACGTACTGTACTCCCATAAAACAGCTAATTAGCAGTGTTGTGAAAATAATATATCACAGAAAATAATCTCGGAGAAATAGTTCATTGCTTTCTCGAATTATAAGTTGATTTTATACAACTATAACAGTAGTGACAGTTCAGCACGGAGGAAGGCTGCAAAAGAATATCAGTTTGTATCGATCAATAAATCGCCATAGCGGTAAATCGTCATACCCATTAAAGAGTTCAACGGAATTTGTTAGACGGTTCCCGTTGGATATAACCTCAAGAAGAGATGAGTTATACAAAATAAATACCAAGAAAATTCTTATAATTCTGAAAAAATCTGAATGCACGATTACCTTTGGCAAAAGCTCATATTAATTGGAATTCGACTCAGTGGAGAATTATTATGTCCTCAGGTTAATTTCATTTAAATGATAAAGATTCAGACATGAAAAAAGTAACCGTAAGGAAATCCAAAAATGAAAGGCTCATGCTACAACATGGATGCGGTTCAATAATGACATTGGGCTGTTTTTCTGTTTGTGAAGTAATAGATCGGATTGTTTATACAAATGTGGCTGCCTTCGCTGAGGAAAATATACCCCTTTTTGGGTGCTTCAGCTTCACAATTACCATGAAACATACACCAAAACATGTCATGGTTTGTTTGCTTAAGTCAAAAATCAGGGTTTTATAATGGCCAAACAGATCTTTGTCCTAAAGAAAAATCTTTGGAGTATCATAGATATCAAAATCAAAAGTGTTGCACAAACAAACAGACATAACTTCTTCCCAATGGTTCAGGATGCAAGGAATAATATAACCAAGGATCAAATTGAGCATTTTATTGATTCAATGCCTCGTATATGTGCTGAAAAATAATGGATATATCGTCGATTACTATCAAGATTTGCTTATTTATAAGAAAATATCAAAAAGTTGCTTTAGTTTTGACCATGTAAAAATGGGCCAATTTAGTTTTTTTTAATTTAAAATATTTTTTTGTTTCTTAAAAGAGAAATAAATTACTATTTATTTCTGTAAAAAAAATACTAAAACTTCGTTTTCAAAAAAGTTACAGGTCATTTAATATTTATGCCTCAAAAATGGGAATGTTTATCATCAAACAGATTTTACCCATTTTATTCATGCGCCCCAACCAATTTTCCACTCCGACTCAGACATCACCAAAATATATAGGTTGCAACTCTTTAACAGCATCTTCTGGCGACAAAAATCGTTGGTCATGGTTTGGTTTCTTGTTGTGCGGGAATAAAATTAATTAAGATGGGTGCTATCGTACATTACATTGGTATATTATAGACCAAACTGAAGATGATTGGCACGAATCTTCAGTGAGCTGTTTAAACCAGTGTTATCGAAAATATAATAGGTAAAAAAATCACGCTTTGTGTAATAACAGATTAAATCAAGACAATTGACTGAGAATCTCCCCGAAGAAGTTTTTTACTTACAAAAAAGTCGGAAAATAAAGCCACTTTTCTTGGAAAATGAGCTTAGGATACATTCACTGCTGTTGCAAGATTTTATATATCACGTTTGTCAAGCCCCAATATAACGATACAGAAATCGAAAAACCTGTAATATGACATTCCTGGTTAAATGCCATGCCCTGTCACAGGTCAGCTATGTAAGTAAGGTTATTGGTGTGTGATACTCCGCAATATAGTTCGGTTTTTTACCTTGCATACCATTTTGTATATGTATAACGTTCAATTTTCCATTCACGCTAGCTATATATGAGTGGAATAAAAATTATCCGAAAGACATTTTTGGATAAATCCATTCTACAATAGTCCCGACCGATTTTATTTATTCTGTGGAGGGTACAAAAAGTTCTGGCCGGTCTTTTTTCATGTTTGATATTTGCTAATCACAATCCGTCTATGCATCCATATTGTACCCTTCAATCTGGTGCTCAAATTATGTTCTTTAATACAAGAATTGGATGTTTTCCCTCAAAAATGGCATCATGCATCATTTGAATATTACTGAACTTTCTATTGTTATTTTACAACTTCTAATCTCGTGACCATTTCATAGAATATTTTTCACTACACAATTTAATGTTTTATTCTTACGCTTATGTCATTCAGTTGCATATTTTATTTTCTTATTTCTTAGAAATATATAAAATAATAAGAATTCAAAATTTAGTCTAGACATTGCTTAATATAGGTAATACAATAAAAATAATTGCTGAATTAGTTGGAAATACATAAAGCTTAACAAATTCCTTATCATAATTTATATGTGATTATATACATACAATTTAATGATACCATTAGGCCAAACCGGAATATAAATTAGAGGTATGAAAAATTACAAATTAATGTAAAAAAAGGTATGTATATTGTAAATAATGCAGATATATTTATTATTTTATTTTATCATTTAAAATTGTCACCAAAAGTTAATTGATCTCATACCATCGAGAATACATATTAAACTCAGGACATGAAGTATACTAAAATTAAATAATTATAAAATTAGAATGACATAAATGCCGAGAAAATTCAGATAACATTTTTATTAAAAACAATATGCAATGTTTGGTACACGAAGAGAAATGGATACAAACTTACACCCAATAAATTAATATGAGATCAATTGACTTTTTTTTATAAATGTCTTCTTTTTTGTTCTAGCACTTATTAAATTTTATATGTGTTCCAATTTTTTTTTTGAAGGGAGTCAAGAGTATATCGCATATGACCCATCAATTCTACATTTTCGCAGTCAATAAGTCTCTCCGGAGGCCTTCGACAAACAAATTGTGGCATATGACCCATCAATTCTACGTTTTCGCAGTCAATAAGTCTCTCCGGAGGCCTTCGACAAACAAATTGTGGCGTATCACTTAGAATTGACAGTTTTGACCATTTGCATTGAATTGATTCTTCAACGAAAAATTTTAGTTGGATTTGGGCACATAGATCCAGGATCAATCACCTTTGACGATTTTGTAAATATATTTTGAAGAATCAAAATCGTATTTCTTAAAAAAAATATTTTCACCAATCGGCACCACTCTTTTTTGAGCGATTGTCTAATTATGCGGGATCCAAGGAGAATGACCTATGTTTACCTCCAGGAGATTCCTGTAGGTGTTCAATATAAAATACAAATTCGATCGTTTTTTTTTAGGACCTCACGTCGTTGATTTTTTCTATAGAACAGAATTCATTGATGTTTTTTACCACATTCCATATAATTTATAGAGAAAAAATCACACCACCTCAGGTCGATGATTTTTGAAGAAAAAAATTAACAGAACTTCATCTCGATATTTGTATACCATCCACCATAGTATGGAGGGTATATTAATTTTGTCATTCCGTTTGTAACTCATCGAAATATCCATTTCCGACCCTATAAAGTATATATTTTCTTGATCAGAGTAAAATTCTAAGACGATCTAGCCATGTCTGTACGTCTGTCCGTCCATCTGTTGTAATCACGCTATCTTCTGAAGGAATTGAGATAGGGTGCTGACATTTTGCATAGGTTTGCCTTTTGTCTGCAGGCAGGTCAAGTTCGAAGATGGGATATATCGGTCCACGTTTACGCATAGCTCCCATATAACAGAACACCCCAATTTTCGGAATTTTTGGATTCTTGAGCGCGTTTTTCAACCGAATACGCTGAAATTTGGTACATTGGGTTCTTATTGGGTATCAAGTTTCCCTACTAAAAATTATAAATATAGGTCCACTTTTTCTGATAGTCCCCATATAACGGTACCTCCAAATTGACAGTATTTAGGAAGGTTTGGATCGTATTTTTCCGCCGAACTGGCTATAATTTAGTATTTTGAATTCCTAATAGGTACCAAATCTCTCCACAAAAAAAATTATAAATATAGGTCCATTTTTTCGGATATCCCTCATATAAGGGTACCCCCCAATTTTCGGTATTTTGGGGTTCTTGAGCGCGTTTTCCCACCGAATTCGCTGCAATTTGGTATTTTGTAGTCGTATATGGAAACAAATCTCCCCACTATTTTTTTAATATTGGCCCATTTTTAGGCGTCGTCCCCATATAGCCCCTTTTTATATTAAAATAGTTATATGATTTGTTCCGTGTTTGGGTTTGGTTCTAAGACTCTTTTGGAATCATTTCATCTGCGGAAGATACGAAAAAAAACTAGAACAGATTCGATAATTAACCTTATATATATATTCATATATATGAACTGTAACCCGTATTTAAGCCTAACCCATGTGTGGGAGGTACCAGAAGGAGTGGACCGATATTGCCCATGTTGGAGCTTGAACTTATTTTGGAAGAAATAATAAGATGGGCAAAGTTTGGATGAAATCAAAATTTTTTGAAATAAATTTGGTCCAAAGGAATATGGGGTCTAGGACCAATATTTAGAACCATAATCGTCGGTATAGGTACTACATTTTTATTTCAAGTACCTGTCAGTATATCTATGGTGGAGGGTATCCAAAGTTCTATAGATAAATGTTCACAAATCCTCAGGTCGATATTATTTCCAAAGGAAAAATTGCCAACATTCAGATCGTTTTCATCCTATAGAAAACAATTGTATAGAAAACCTTTCGCAGGCCTTCAGGTCGATTTTCGCTGACTCTAAAGTCAGTATTTTTTAGAAATTGTTTGCATATGAAACCTTCAGACCCTCAGGTAAATATATTTTCTAAAAATAATTGCGCGCCTTCAGACCAATATATTTTCAATAAAATTTTGAAGGCAATTAATTTTTTCGATAAAAAAAACTAGCAAAGATTCAAAAGTCAATATATTTTCTAAAAATAATTGCGGGCCTTCAGGCCTATATTTTTTCAATAAAGTTTTGAAGTCAAATACGTTTGTCGGGTAGAAAATTAACAAAGCCTTAATATAAAACATAAAAATGGTGTTAATACCAAGATCACCCAAAAATATCTCGAAATTTGTTTCAATTTCATATTTTTTCTATTTCACATTATTTATAATTTTGTGCTAATAACACTGTACATATATGTACATACAAACATCATGCATTACATAGTAATTTCACAAGCTGACCAATACATTGAAACATTAGCAATTGTAACTAAAATCATTTCACCAAATTGCACATAAATATCATCTGTAAATAAATACATATATATTTATACAGATCAATAAATGTAATATAATTACTTAAGTAAAATTATATAATACACCCAAACAAATAAATTAAAAATAAACTAAAACAACACATTTATCCTATTAATGTTCTCTAGCAGTAATTTATTGAAAAAAAAAGAAAAAATAATTGGTCTAATTAAATTATAAATAAAATTGGCAATTAACTAATTAATTGAGCATACAACAACAACAGCATGAATAACTTTAATAACAACAACAACCAAAAAGAGCAGGAGTCAGTTACCTATTAGTGTGAAAATTAATTATTAAAACAAAAACATAAGTTAAATTAAAGATGAAAAATAAGAAATTGCTTTTAAAGCAAATCCAAAAATAAAATTGATAATCCCAAAAATCTGGGGATATAATTAGGAAAAAAAACGTAAAATTTAAACAGAATAGTTACTGCTTGGAACAAATTGTAAGAAACTTAAATTAATTGTAAATATTATAAATTTAGTAAATTTCCACACATACAAGGGTGTTTGGAAATATATGCAACAAAAAATTAAATTCTGGATGGAAAATCCCGAAGAAGAAATTTCAAATTAGAAAGGATAAACTACTGATTGTTTTTTTCTAAAATGCATTTAATATTTATTCATATATTTTAGAACACCCTTTATATAGCAAATCAATTAAAAGTCCTTATACAACATAAACATAAACAACACACTCACATATACACATATAATCCTATTGTAAGAAAATTAAATAAAAAAAGTCAAGAAAAAACAGGGAAACATAAATGAAATAAATATTCTATACAAAAGTCATGAACAAAATAATAGCTGTACACTTAGAAAAGGAAATACACAACTAAGATTAAATGCTAAATTAAGCAACTATAAGAATTTATAAAAAATAATAATAAAAAAAACAATAAAAAATAATCTAACAATAAAGCCATTAACAAATTGTCTTAAGAATAAAAACAGCAACAACAAAAAAACATATATATTTATTAGAAAGCAAAAATAGTAATATTGTAGTTCAATAATGTACAATGTAATGTCTAAAACTAAAAAAGAAAAGAACAACAACAACTAAAGCCCCCCAGAACAAAAAGTAAAAAAAAAAACTAAACTTTCTATATATAAAATAAAAAAATATATATAATTACCAAACTATATAGTACATATAAATTATCAAATTATCACAGGATAATTACCTATGAATTAGTTGTATGCATAAATTAATTAAAATAATTATCATTGTCATTATCATTATGATTATAATTGTCATAGGATTTTCAAAGCATCAAATATTTAACTAATGTTTTTTTTCTTTTTTAATATTTTAATTTAATTTCCTTTTTCCATTCATTTGTTGTTGCTATTGTTTCAGTGTTTTATTTTTTACAATGGCATCAGCAAGCAGTCACAGCAACAACAAAGATAAATTAATTAATTTATTATATTTAAAAGATGAAAAACAAAACCTACACACATAGATCTCTAAATGGCAAAACGACAAAACTGAAAAAAAATAAACCAGTCAAAAACTTATACTACAACCAAAAACAAAAAAAAAAAACTTGACATGATTGAAAACTAAACTAAAAAAAGAACAAAATCTGAGGATATCAAGGGTCTTATAAAAAAACAACAACAAAACAAATGGAAGTAAATAAAATTAATATTGAAATATATATTTTATACACTTTTTTTATTTTTACTGTATATAATGGTAAGTATTTGAATAGGAAAAACTAACATGAAGGTCTATGCGTTAGGTCATTAATTAAAGACCCGAACTGTATCAAAATATATATAAAAGTTAGAAGATGGGCAGTAAAAATAAAAAAAAATATCTTAACCATATTCTCATTATGGTCCATGCATTTGTATCCAAGACTGCCTATCAGAGTTATCATATTTCCAAAAATTACAGTTTTCTGGGATTATTCATAACTCTTGATCGAATATATTCTTTGTAATTGCTTTCAAGAGTGCTGGCCGGAGTGTTAATAGTAATATTTCTTTTTACTATTAAAAATTATTATTTAAAACCTTATTTGGTATCCAGTAACAGTGAGTTTTATATTACAAAAAATTATACGATTGTACCATTTTTTCTTTTAATATCAACAATACGAAAAAATTATGACGATTGTACGTTTCATGTGAAACCATTTTTCATTTAATATCGGCCATGTTAAGTGGAAATTCCAGAAACGTGTATTATTTTTATTATATGAATGCGTAAGGATACAGAAATATTTTAAATGGATATTGATAGTCATGGTTATCCACTATCTTGTAATATCCAAGAATTTTTGTCAGGATTGAAAAAAACAACATTCCTCAGTTTTCCTGAGTATATTCTATAGAGGAACTCATATCATATACATTTTGCATGATGTATTTTTGGATCTACCCAATCAATAGATGGCGCTGACGACAAATATTTGCCATTTGCATTGAACACATGCTCTCCGAACAAGGAGTGTATTTTCATTTAAATTTTTAATAAAGTTGAATATTGTCAAAAGTGAAATTTTTGGAAAAAAAAATAGAAATATAGGACTACATGAAACTATTTTGTATAAATATACCACGTATAGGTGTATGCCGAGGAAAAATGAAAAAGCGTTGGATACCCTCCACTATAGATATACTAACAGGTACTAGAACTGAAAATATAAGGAACATACCAAAAAGTGGACCTATACAAAAAACGGATTATGTAAACCATAATACACATTTCAGAAATTTTTAATGGATAACTATACCCTCAGCCTTATGGCTAATGAGGGTGTATACAGTATATCCGTTTCAGAAAATTTAGATTTCATCCAAACTTTGCCCATCTTATTATTTCTTCCAAACTTAGTTCAAATTCGAAGATGGGGAATATCGGACGAAAATATATGTGGGAGCTATATCTAAATCTGGACCGATTTTCAGTAAACTTGACGCACATCAGTCTAGACCTAACTCATTACTCTATGCCAAATGTCGTCCAAATCGTAAGATATGTAGGGACATTGGTACACCATTAACATTAAACCGGACGAATATATATATATATATATATATATATATGACCTATATCTAAATCTGGAACGATTTTCAGGAAACTTGACGTACGTCAGTCTAGCCTAATTCATTACTCTATGTCAAATTTCGTGCAAATCGAAAGATATATAGGGACATTGGTACACCATTTACATTAAATCGGACGAAAATATATATGGGAGCTATATCTAAATCTGGACCGATTTTCAGGAAACTTGACCCACATCAGTCTAGACCTAATTCATTACTCTATGCCAAATTGCGTGCAAATTAAACGATATATAGGGACATTGGTACACCATTTACATTAAATCGGACGAAAATATATATATATATATATATATATATGGGACCTATATCTAAATCTGGACCGATTTTCAGGAAACTTGACACACATCAGCCTAGACCTAATGCATTACTCTATGCCAAATTTCGTGCAAATCGAAAGATATATAGGGACATTGGTACACCATTTACATTAAATCGGACGAAAATATATATGGTACCTATATCTAATCTAGGCCGATTTTCAGGAAACTTGACGCACATAAGTCTAGATCTAATTCTATACTCTATGCCAAATTTCGTGCAAATCGAAAGATATATAGGGGCATTGGTACACCATTTACATTAAATCTGACGAAAGTATATATAGGAGCTATATCTAAATCTGGACCGATTTTCAGGAAACTTGACACACATAATTCTAGATCTAATGCATTACGGTATGCCAAATTTCATGCAAATTACATCGGACGAAAATATATATGGGAGCTATATCTGAATTTGGACCGATTTTCAGGAAACTTAACACATAATTCCAGACCTAATTCAGTACGCTGTACCAAATTTCGTGCAACTCGAAAGATATGTAGGGACTCTGGTACACCATTTACATAAAATCGGACGAAATATATATGGGAGCTATATCTAAATCTGAACCGATTTTTCTCAATTTCAATAGGGTTCGTCCTTGGGCCAAATAAGTGACATACAAACAAATTTCATCCAATTAGGATCATAAATGCGACCTATACTTTGTTTACAATGGACAGACGGACGGACAGACGGACTCTGAAATCGACTCAGAAAGTGGTTCTATGCATATGCTCGTTTCCTTTTGCCTGTTACAAACATATGCACAAAGACATAATTCCCTGTACCACGTGTGGTGAAAAGTATAAAAGACAAATTGAGGTCTGGCAATGCCATGTTGTCATCTAGTTTTGGTGTGAGATTGACATGTAGCAAAATTCAGAGCACACTTTCAGGCGCCAAAAAATAAAATTTGTCGGAAATTCCGTATTTTTGGGAAATTTTTTATAAGAAATTATTATGATTTTTTTTATCGCTAAAATTTGTATGCTATGCAGGGTTTTCTAATAAGTAATATCATTGTTACATTCGAAGAAATTGACTTGTTTGGGATAAAAAATGTTCTTTTGTGTTGTGGTGGGGTACGTGGTTTTTATAAAGAACAATACACTTATTGGGAAATAAAAACATTTTGGTTTTTAGCTCAAAATATACAATTAATAAATGAACTCCTGATTTTTTAACAAATGGATGGTTCCCGCTTTTAGAATTTTGAAATTTCACACATATATTGTTCCTACTCCTTGAATGTTTGGTATTAAAAATGGGATATATCGATACACGTTTTAGGTAGCCTTCACTTAACGGTAACCCCAATATTCGGTATTTTGAAACATTTGGGCACGTTTTTTTTAACATAATCTTCTGAGTAGAAACTCTTCTTTTTAACAAAATTAATAGGGGACCACTCACATAGCGCTAGATCCCAAATTCCGTTACTTCGTTTGTTGGGTGTTTTTTTTTCAACATAATTTTAAATTAATAATTATTGATATTAGTCCACGGTGTTGTGTAGCTCCCATAGGACGGCACCCCCATTATTCGGTATTTTGCGAATTTTTTCACGTTGAGTTCTTAGGTTATCATGAATTTATACCAACGTCTGTATTCTGAAAGCTTTGGACGTATTTTGTCACCAATGTGGTTTTAATTTGGCATTAAGGGTGTCTGAAGACTGACATACATATATACTGGAAATTATCAATATATCCCATATTTATTTGACATTCTGGGATATTGGAGGATACATTTTTCAAATTATTTATGTTTTAGCATCATTTTTCCCACCCATGTGGCAGTAATTTGGCAATTGTGGATGATAAACATATTTGCATAAAATGTTTTGTTCTCATATATCCTCCACATAAATATCACCGCATTTTGATTCGTTTAGCCGAATTATGCAGTCAGTGATCTTGTAAAGCGAAGCAACATATTTATGACAACTTTCAATATCAGTCGATGTTTGTGTCTGTAATTTCGAACATTATTTTTTTAGAGCATCAACAACCTAATATCACATGTAATAACATATTCTACATATAAAAGTCCCGTCCAATTTAAAGAATTATTAACAGTTCGGCTCGACCAGATATAAAGACGTGTTTACTTGTTTTTATATTATTTTTGTCTCATTATTTTCAGAACAATATTCGATTTTTAAGTTAAATTCCATTTTTTACTAACATCATATACCCCACACTTCCAAAACACATAACAAGAATTTCATCTTCTTATTTGATTTATCTGATTTGAAAATGTTTAAGTCTTTTTCGAACTAATTAAGAGTAATTTTTTATATCCCTACCTCCAAATAAAAATCATTCACACTTGCCAAGTTTAAAAAATATATATATAATTATGTCACAGTAAGTGACATATTTGGTATCACCCTGCGCACCGCATAGTATGATGCTTCAAAGGGGTGTCACGCCACAATTTACAATTAACCCATTTCAAAAGTTAGCATTCTTTACCCTTTCTTTAGCCATTGTCGAATAACTAGCATACGAATCAAAAACGCAAAAGGGACAGTGTCAAAGTGAGGACATAAATTCTGCACGTTTATTCACAAAAAATTGTATATTCTTAATTTATTTTTTTTTATTTTCCACTGTTGATGGTGAAAAGGGACGCCAAAAATGAATTACACTACACAAAAATATACCACCGCCACACATTGTGACAAAAAGAGCCGAGCACAACGAAGATGAAAAAAATGAATGCTAAAGACCCTAAGACCCACTTCATCACGCATTCTAGACACTGACTGATGTTTAAAAATAAATAAATAAAAAACCGGGTAGGACAACGAAGATGGAGGTTGATAACTGCGGCAGCAGTAGCCTGAAATGGACTTCAAGTGGATCATAGAACGACAGCAGCTGTACGTAAGGAATTTTCCAATTGGAACAAAAAAGAAAAAAAAAAGATCTCAAACGAGGAAGAAAAAAGGGTAGACCAACCACAGCTAATCCTTATTGAAAAGGAAACAAAAAAGGACTTTGGGCATCAGACTTAAGTTTCAACATTGAATTAAAAGTTGATGACTGATGTTTAATCTGATGTGCTTAAAACTTTTATTAAGAAAATTTGCAACAAATTTTTATGAAATGAAAGCATAATTAGATTCACTTATATTAACAATAAAAGGGCCATGCAGGTTTACAAGCAATTAAGTAAAATATAAGGGTCTGTATATTCGGTACACTTACTGGTACGAAAAGGAAAAAAGAAAAACAATTGGAGACGTAAAAAATATTTGTTGCATAAAGACAAATAAAAGTAATATTATCTCTGTCTAGCAAGGAATATTTTTTTGTATTCGAAAATTGAAAAAAAAAAACAATTTCATAGTAGGTAATTTGATTGATACTTAAACTTTATGAACCTGCAAACACATACTGAATGCAAATGTGTCAAAAGAAAAGAGTGACTCAGAATTAAATCCAGTGAGTGAAGCACTATGATCGGACCGGGCCGACTATATGATACCCTAAACAACTACCTCTAACTTTTTGCAAATCTTTATTCCAAGCCTGGACAGTAATACTCCATATTTGCAACCTCTTCACCGATAATAGGTCACAATTTTACACGTTCGGCTAGAAAACAGAACAAAAATTAAGTTTTCTGTCAATTTAATTCCATAAATATTATGTTATCAGAACAGGCCACAAGTCTATAATAATCATTACGGAATTTTGCATGTAAACCCGTTTTGGGCCAAAGAAGATCAACTCAGCTACTCGAAATATGACGATCGGTGTACAAAATTTTGGATCTAGGACCAATACCAAATTTAAGATACCAAGGATGTGAAAATATAGTACGTATTTCCCCCTTAATTCTATCGTTATGGCTTCTACATAAAAACTCCTATAACCCATTTTAAAACCAGTAAAGAAAGTAGTAAAGTCGGACTGAGCCGACTATATGATACCCTTCACCACTTTGGAGATATTCTACATATTTATCTTTAAAGATGTCGTCTTTTCGAAGGAACATTGACATAAAATAGAACGAACATAAAAATGCGATCTTTATATATAACTTCACTATTTAAAATATAATATCAATCAAGCACCCATTGATTATTTGGTTTACAATCAATATGAATAGGTCGAAATTATGTATGGAACCTATGATATATCTTAATCTGAACCTATTTCAAGGAAACTTACCAGAAATTAATTTCTATTAATTTCAGTACGTTTTGCCAATCGGCCTAGCTATGGGTCTTTAGTACACCATTTACTTAAAATCGAGCGAAAGTACATATAGGAACTATATGTAAATCTGAACAAATTTCAAGAAAACTTGACACACTAAAAGTTATAGTAACTTCAGTACTTTGTCCAAAATTGTGTGCGGGTCGTTCAATCTTTGGTTCTTTAGTGCACATTAAATCGGACGAAAATACATATTTTGGAGCTATATCTAAATCTGAACCGATTTTCACGAAACTTAGCACACATCATGCTGGACCCAATTCAGTACCCTTTGCCAAATCTCGCACAAATCAAAAGATATATAGGGGCTTTAGTGCCCGTTTACCTTAAATCGGACGAAAATATATATGGGAGCTATATCTAAATCTGAACCGATTTTTCCCAATTTCAATAGGGTTCGTCCTTGGGCCAAATAGGCGACTTGTGCCAAATTTCATCCAAATTTACAATTTAACATCTACAGACGGACGGACGGATGGACAGACGGAAGGACGGACTTGCATAAATCGACTCAGAAAGTGATTCTATGCATATTCTCAAAAGGAATCATGTGTCTATCTCGTTTCCTTTTGCCTGTTACAAACATATGCCCAAAGACATAATACCCTGTACCACAGTGTGGTGAAGGGTATAAATATTCCATTAAATTTTGTTTATATTCCAAGAATCTGGAATAACAAATTACAGTCACTTTAGTAAAGAAATTCGTAAACTTGTCTCTGGCAGCATTCAGCTTTTCAATTAGAAATGTGAGCTCTTCATATTTCAATAGAAATGAAAATGCGAATACGGTTTACATCCGGAGAATTCAAGTACGTAGAATTACTTATCGGTGGTAGTTGTGTAGGGTATCGTACAGTCGGCACCGTTCTGTTGAAATCACGATAGAGATCGCAATATTTAAGATAGAGCTCGACACAGACATTGCTAGTACTCCTAGGATGTTTGGTATGCCAAATGAGATGTATGGGTTCACGTTTTGGTGTATCCCCCATATAATGATATTTTCGTCCGATTTAATGTATATGGTAACAAGTGAAAAAGCAGTAAGTTCGTCCGGCCCGAAATTTGGATACCCTCCACCATAGATATACTTATAGGTACTAGAAATGAAAATATAGGGAACATACCAAAAAGTGGAACTGTACAGACATTTCTAAAAACGGATTATTTAAACCATAATACAAATTTCAGAAATTTTTAATTGATAATTATACCCCCAGCCTTATGGCTAATGAGGGTGTATAAACTTAAACACGGTGAAAATGTACCTCACCAAAATATTGGTTATGGCCCCATGTTTCTTCGGACCAAATACGTTTCAGAAAACTTAGATTTTATCCAAACTTTGCCATCTTATTATTTCTTCCAAACTTAGTTCAAATTCGAAGATGGGGAATATCGGTCCACTCCTTCTGGAACCTCCACACAGGGTCTAGGCCTATATGCGGCTATAGTTCATTATCGAACCTTATTAATAAATAATTAATAATTTTTGGAAGGGAGATTTGTTACCATATACGACTACAAAATACCAAATTGCAGCAAATTCGGTTGATAAACGCGCTCAAGAACCCCAAAATACCGAAAATTGGTAGTGCCCTTATAAGGGGGCTATCGAAAAAATGAACCTATATTCATATTTTTTGTGCAGAGATTTGGCACCTATTAAAAACTCAAATTACGAAATTGCAGCTATTTCGGCGGAAAAATACCATAAAAACCTCCAACATACTGAAAATTAGGAGATACCGTTATATGGGGTCTACCAGAAAAAGTGGACCTATAATTATTATTTTTTTGTGGAGACATTAAGTACACAATAAGAACCAAATGTAGCAAATTTCGGCGAATTCGGTTGCAAAACGCGCCTTAGAACCCCAAAATGCCTAAAATTGGGGGTAACCTTATATGGGATCTATTCCAAAACGTGGACCGGTAAAGCCCATCTTCAAATTTGATACCAGCAGACAAACGACGACTCTATGCAAAATTTTGGCAATCTATCACAATTCGTTTAGACGCTAGAGTGATTACAACAGACAGACGGACGGACATGCTTAGATCGTCATAGAATTTTACGCTGATCAAGAATATATATACTTTGTAGGGTCGGAAATGATTATTTCGATGAGTTACAAAGTGCACCAAAGTCCATTGATATCCTTCGATTTGCACGGAATTTGGCATAGCTTACTGAAGTCTAGAATGAAGAGTGGTAAGTTTCGGCATAAATGGTCAGATTTCGATATAGCTCCCATATATATTTTCGACCGATTTTATGTAAATGGTACACCAAAACCCCTTTATATGCTTCGATTTGCACGAAATTTGGCATTGCGTATTGAATTGAGTCTAGAAATATGAGTGATAACTTTCGGGAAAATCGGTTCAGATTTCGATATAGCTCCCATATATATTTTCGTCCGATTTTTTGTAAATGGTGCACCAAAGTTCCCATATATCCTTCGATTTGAACGAAATTTGGCAAAGCGTACTGAATTGAGTCTAGAATGATGAGTGCTAATTTTCGCGAAAATCGGTTTAGATTTCGATATTGCTCCCACATATTCATATATATTCGTCCGATTTGTACATAAATGGTGCAACAAACTCCTAATGTTTGTCCGATTAACACGATATTTTGCACAACGTATCAAATTGAGACTTGAATGACGTTAGTGCGTTTTGTTGAAATGGGTGCAGATGCAGCCAAAGCTTCCATATGTATTTTGAATGGGTGTCTGATTGAAATTAAATCTTTAACAGTGCCGAGTACCGAATAGCGTATATCAATTTTGCTATAAATCGTTTTCCATGGTACACAGATGACTCTATTTTGCGGTATATTCCAGGTCCTCACAAAACACGAGTTTTTTCCTAGGTGCCCCCATTAATTTTACATATTTTGAATATCATCCTCGTGTTTTTTCGGGCCGAACGTAACATCGTTTTAACTTGTTATCTTTTATTTTTTATTTTTAAGTCACATTATTCAATCATAATTGGGATTTACCGGGAGTGAACTTTGATTTTTCGGTTAAATGAATTTTCAAATCACTGTTAATCACATACCGTTGTCAGTACGATAATGCTAAAAATTGTCAAACTTTCCAATGGAAAAAATTAAGCTAAATGTGTTACCATGGACCGCTATAAATAATATGTTTAAACACTTTTAATAAACATAGCCGGAAAAACATTCAAGGGAATAAGCCATACTGAACAAGTTTTGTATTATCCGCTAATATACAAAATTCTTTATATCCACACCCTGCCCCGATTTTGTATCCTAACATATTTAATTGCAATGTGCTCTGGAAAGTAACGAATGATAAATTAACACTATACACAGCATTTTTCAAAAAGGTCGAAATTAATAAATATTTGAATAAGCGTTAAAGTGTGAAAAACTGTTGTGATTTCATTAAAAGGGCATATCCATGCAATGCTCATCGACGGTTGCTCTTTTTGCAAAAATCGAAAGATTGATGGGTTAATCAATATTTCATTAGCTGAGCAAGCTTGAGCAACAGACGCTGAATTTGCACCTTTACTTGTGAATATTAAATGATTGGTGCGTATATTATGGACGGATGGATGGATGAATGAGTGTTGATTGAATGGGGGATATGTGTGGGTGAGTTTGTGTATTAAATTCAATTAGGTACAGGGGTTGGTTTCCAATAAATTTCAAGTGAATACATTTAGTTATTTTGTAATTTATTTCCATTCGAACAAATAGCAATGAAATACATACATATTGGATGCGAAGTGAAGCGTTCTTATTTAATCTGTTGCCAATTTTGATTGCCGGATGGTGTATGGTGCGGGTGAACCCAAGGATTTTGTATTAACGAATATTTAATGGCGTACAAATTGCCAATGAAAGCATTAACAAATGATTTATCAAAGAACCATACGGAAAGTAAAATTACTTTCACTTTTATATCAAAGATTCGAAGATTTAATGAATTTTTGAATACATTATTGTTTCATATTTAATAATATACTTGTTATTGATTGATGATTTCTCTGAGGAAATATTATCATTTTTATCAGTTTTGATATGTATCAATAATGTGAATATAATTAATGATTTTCATAATTTTAGTACTACTACTAACGTAAAAATACCGAAATTGGGTCGAGACATTTACAAGCTAACTGCCTTGGGGAAATGCGGCTTAAATTTTTAAAATATCAATATCAGTAAGAAAAGTAGTAAAGTCGAACTGGGCCGACTATATAATACGCTTCACCACTTTGGATATATTATACATATATATCTTAACTAACGTAAATATGTGATCTTTATCTATAAGTGAACAGACTAATATCAATTCACTCACATGGCTTTCTGCAACTTTTTTTATACCCTTCACCACACTGTGGTACATGGTATTATGTCTTTGTGCATATGTTTGTAACAGGCAAAAGGAAACGAAATATATCATTCGATTTGCACGAAATTTGGTATAGCGCTTTAGGTCTAGAATGAAGTGTGTTAAGTTTCCTGAAAATCGGTTCAGATTTAGATATAGCTCCCATATATATTTTCGTCCGATTTTATGTAAATGAGGTGCCAAAGGCCCAATATAAATTTCGAAATTTTGTATGGTGTACTGAACTGAATTGAGTCCAGAATGATGTGTGTAAATTTTCCTGAAAATTTATATTGTCCTTCGATTAAAATGGATTAAATGGATTAATGTGTGCATATGTTGATATATACGCTTTATGTTATCGTGTGAGTTCGTGCAAATGTTGCACCAAATAATAGCCGTTTCTCCGATCGAGATATATTGTGAACAGCACACTATGAGGCAGCATACCAAGTGGTTGCTCATATACGTTCAGATGTACATACAGCTTCCATACACAATTGTGCACGATTTCATACATATGGTACACCAAAGAACCCAAGTCCGTTCGATTAACATATGTTTCAGAATTGTATGTGTATAGGTTGTTTTAAATTAGTTCAAATATCTATGTAGTCCACACATTTAATTTCGTCATTTCTTCAGGATATTGTACATATGAGCATTTCTTTTATTTACCCAAAGTGGTGAAGGGTATCATATAGTCGGCTCCGTCCGACTATACTACTTTCCTTACTGGTTATTATTATTATTTTTATTGCAATTCATTAGTACATTTTACTTTTGAAGCCCAGCGCAAAAAAGCTTTATAGGCAACCATCAAAATTACAGTTTATATAAAATTATGTATATCAAATTTAGAAAAAAAGGTTATTACGAAAGAAGTGTCTCTATTTTTGACAATAAATATTTTTTCAATTTAGTTTTAAAAGAAGAAATAGAATTTGAGTTTCTTATATCAAGCGGCAATTTGTTGTATTCACTTGGCCCAGCAAAACCAATTCGCTGCTTCGTGGTCTTAAAACGACACCAGACAACATTAAGTTGGTCGGATCGACGTGTATTTCTTGCAGTTCTCTCAAAATTACCGCAAACTCTATTGATCTTACACCTGTGTTCCTGGTAGACTTGAAAACATACGTCAATATTTGCTGCATATACAATCCTCTTATCGGCAGAATAGTTTTGACAGGGACTCCATTTATGTACACGGACATAACATCTCCACCAATATGAGGTATAAAACGAAAAAAATTAGTTTTTGACGAATTTAGCACCAACTTATTTAGCCTGGCATATTCTGCCAATAAGCATGAGTCGTATGCATCTTGCACCTGCTGTACTTTCTCATCCATGTACTTGTAAAATAGGCTCAAATCATCAACATACATCACAAGTTTTCCAAAAAAATGCATATTTATTAAATCATTTATATAAAGTTTGAACAATAATGCACTGAGAACACTGTCTTGCGGAACACCATTCCTCACGCTTACTTTCTGTATTTCCGACTTCAACAAACTGAAAACGATTGTCTAAAAAGATTTTTTTTAAAAACAACAAAGTATGCGGTGCAAATCCAATACGTTCCAATTTATTAATTAATATCGTATGATCTACGAGATCAAACGCCTTATTGAAATCATAAAATACTCCAGAAACTCCTTTGAATGCGGAATTTAGTTATTTACAAATATGCTCAACAATATGAAATACAGCTTCATCAGTCCCACAGGCTTTTCTAAAACCAAATTGATTGGCAAATAAAATGTTGTTTTCCTCAATATATGTTGTTATCTGCTCAGAAATGAATCTTTCGAAAACTTTGTCAAGCTCTGATAAAACAGCAACAGGTCGAAAATTCGTGATACTATTCGAACTTGTTTTCTTGGGTACTGGTATCACTCTGTGAACCTTCAATATGTCAAGATATTTTCCGCTCGAAGATTTTGTGCAATACGTTTGTTACCTCAGATGTCCTTACCAACAACACCCATGGCCGAATATTGTCAAATCCGCAGCTTTTTCTTGGATTTAACACCTCAATTTCATTCAGTATATGAGTTCTATCACCTGACTGTAAAAAAAATGACAGGTTTCCAAATTTACGCAAAATTTGATTTCATTCGGGCAGATTTAAATATTTATTTAAAATTTATGTAGATCAATTTAAAGTACTGTTCAATATATAATCTCATTCAGACACATGTTCGTGTCGACCGGACAAACCCAAAGGAGTTTGGTGCAAAATTCACATAAAATCGGAAGAAAATTTATGTCTTCCATATATAAATTTTTAGTGATTTTCGAAATGATTCCTAAACTTATTACACATCATTCTTGGCATAATTCAGTACGTTATGCAAAATTTCGTGCAATTCGAAAGAAACATGGGGG